>NC_009301.2:241792-245191 GCF_000002845.2 Leishmania braziliensis MHOM/BR/75/M2904 | reverse complement strand
CCTGTCCCCGTGTCGCTCAGTCTGTGCCAGCAAACCCCACAGTGAAACGAGCCCTTGGCTCAACCGCCGGAGGTCGGCGATGGGTCGCGCCACGGTTGGATCCTCGAATTCATGGGCTGCCTCGTGGCCGGTCCCCCTGCCGCCTGGCAACTCCAGGCGCCGACGAGTACTGACGTCCTCGCTGTTAACGCGCAGTTGCAACCGCCGCCGTGACTGGCGATGCTGAAAGGTCTCCCGCTCTTCAGTTTCCACCTGTGCGGCGACACCCTGTCGGCACATGGCCGCCACCGCGCGCCCCCGCCCCCACGACCCCCGCCCGGCATACCCCGGGCCGCCAAAAGGAAGTTTCCAAATCCCCAAAGAAGCCGGAAAACACGCACGGACAGCGCGCTGGCCAGGAGCCGACTCTGGCATAAAGTTGCTTTTGGCGACTTTCAGTGCGGCCAACAATGATTTTTTTGAGACTGCGTGGAAGGCGGCTCAAACAAGACGCCTGCAAACAATACGGTGGTGGAAAGAGATGCCGGGTTGTTTACAGTGTGGCGGGCCGCTTGCAGATAAAAAAAGCTGACGCGCCGCTGAGACTTCCTCTAGCCCCGCGCGCATTTCCGCCCCCCCCTCCGTTTTTGACCCGTTCCGAAGAGTCTTTGCCGCGCGCTTTGGCCGGGGCCGGGCCTTTCCCGCTTGCGGCGGCGGCTGCCGCGCGGCCTGGGGTGGCCCTTCTGCTTGGGCGCGTGAGGGCGTCGCGCTTCTCTTGGTGGGCCGCGGCCCGCTGGGGTTTCCCGCCACGCCCGGCGAAAAGGCGCGGGCGCCCCGACGCCCCCTGCCCGATCCTCATTCGAAACCCACCCACCATTTCCCAGCGACCCGCCCACGCCTACCGGAAAAGGGGAAAAACCCCCGGCCCGGAGCCACGCGGCCTTGTGCCCCCGGGAACCGCAGCCTGTTTAGCCAGCGATGGGGGGATTTTCGGTTCTGAAGGACGGGTTTTTGGGCATTGCCGCCCCGTGGGGGTTTGGCGTGCTGTGGTCTAAGTTTTTTGAACGGGGTGCCAAGGGTTCTGAATATTGCGTGGGGAAAAGGAAGCGGATCCGGTTTCTGTTTCGGATGTGTCGTCCGGGATTGGAGGTGCGTATTGCAGAGCTTTGCGCCAACCTTCTCTCATCACACTTTTCTTTGAACGCCTCAGAAAGCACCAAGCAGAGGTCTTGGCGAAAAAATGCTTTTGGCGAACCTGGGCATAGGATGGCGGGCCGCGGTTTGGGAATACCCGGCCTCGCTGCGTGGCGATCTTGCAATTTGCTTTTCTGCTGTGCGGAACCTGGGGTCAAACCTGGTTCTTCGTGGTCGGCGCCTGGTTTAGGTGTTTTTTGTGGCCCGTGGTGGGGTTGGGGGGCCTTTCATCCTTAACCGCGTCGGCGGGTTTCTGTCTCTTGGATGGCTCTCTGCTGCGCGGGGCTTCGTCGGTTTGTGTGGGCCGGGCCCGTTCTGCGTGCTTTTCGGGGGCTTCCTGTGGGTTGTGGGGGAGGGGGGGGGCTGTTTTCTGCGGCCCCTGGTCGTGCACGGCGTTCCGGTTCTGGGGGAAAATGTTTCTGGGGTGTGCTGCGTCTGGTCTGCGTGTTGTTTCATGGGGCTCGTGCATCTATGAAAGGATGCCTTGTGGCGTGTTTTCGTGAGCAGGGCGGTGTGTGGTTGAAACCTCTTGGCGCCCGCGGCGAGGGTGGAAATGGTATTTGTACGTGGGCTTCTTCGAAAGGGTGCTTTGCGAAAACACAAAGCCCGCAGGGGAACGTCGCGCATGAGACCCATTGCGTCATGGGTGGCGGCTCGCCTTGATGCGTGGAGGCTGTGGTTGCGTGCGCTTTTCTTGGCGCGGGGCCGTGTGTGCCTCCAAGGCGCGGGGGATTGTCACTGTTTTTGCTCGCCCGGATGTGCTGTGGCCGCCTTCTTTCGCCGGGCTCTGCGGGCTGTCGCTTTTTGGCCCTGGGTGCGGTTCTCGGGGGTTTGGGTTCCGGGGCCGTCCTTGTCGGGATGGTTGGGGTTGGGCGGGTGGGGGGTCTCTCCCGCGCTGCGGCGGCCCTTTGGTGCCCGCCATCGCAGGCCTTCTAATGGCGTGGTTTGTCGCTGCGGCGCCGGTGTGTGCTTGCTTCTCTCCGCTCCTTTCGGTTGTTTTAGGCGCTGCGCGGCGGGTCTCTTGCTGGCGCCCGGGGCGTCGGGGCGAGGGCGGCCGCACAGGCGGGGCGGCAGCGCCCCAGCCAGCGCCGCAGCACCGCGCAGAACAGGCGCACGTCCCGCGGAGGGTTTGGCGCGAAAAAGTGCGCGTGGACAGAGCAAAGCGGCGCGCCATCGTAGTGGACAACCGTCGCCGCTGGCTGCTGCCCGCTGCCCGATGGCGGCGCAGGTGCGATGGAGAAGCGCTTCGCCTCGTCCACAACACTCCCGCAACGCGGCTGAAGGAGGCGCCAGAACCCGTAGTTGTGCTGCGGTGGGAGTTGGTGCAGCAGCGCGCGCCGCTCAAAGATAGCCGCCACGTGCTCCAGTGAAGCCTGGTCGAAGTACCGTGACGTCTGCGTGGCGCGTCGCCACTCCCACAGCACCTCCGGCGTGCTGGCGACTACGTAGCCACCGTTGAAGGCTCCGAAGACGGCTTCGTCGGCTTCGCGAATCCAGTGCGGCGACAGGGCAACAGCCGCAGCTGCCGGCACGCAGGGCAGTTCGCGCAGCAGGGTGATGTCGCAGTCGAGGAACGCTACGGTTGGCGTGTTCGCCTTTGTTGTCATCATCGCTAGCTCCATTAGATTGGCCTTCTCCATCATGAAGTCAGCGTGCCGTGCGGGGTACCACACGCCGCGCTGGCGCTCCATTTCCGTGCGAGAGATGACCGGGCCGTACTGGTCGAGGCACGGCACCCACCGCACATGCGCGTCGTCGCGCAGAGCCCGCAGCGGGGCAGTGGCATCGGTGGCCGCCTCCGCGGCGTCGCGGACCTCGCTGCTGCAGCCGAGGTAGAGGGGCAGGGTTGGATGAAACGTGCGGAGCGCTCGGTGGAACAGCGCAAGCTCGGCAACGCACTCGCGCGTTGCCATGGTGCAGACAGCATTGATGGGCTTGGTTGGCATTGGGGGGGGGGCGCTTCTTTGACGGCGCGCAGTGGTGCGCCCGCGGTGTTCGGCCTGTCCTACAAGGAAAAGTATATGCAGTGTGCAAGGTGTTCTTGGTGAGGGGGGTGGTTGTGTGAGACGAGGCGGTGGGAAGGGGTGCGGTGGGGCTGGCAAAGCTGGGGCAGGGGGCTGCAACCAGCACTGGCGCGCATGACAGGGCAGATGCTACCCGTGGTGATGGTTGCTTCATTTGCAGCCACTTCGGGCCAGAGCTAACGAGTTCTTTCTTCGCGTGTGT
>NC_009301.2:222657-241692 GCF_000002845.2 Leishmania braziliensis MHOM/BR/75/M2904 | reverse complement strand
TGTTGGCCGGGGGGTTAATCCCGTACAGAATAGGCAAAAAAGGATTTGTTCGCAAACGGAGAGAGTTTTATAAAACATAGAACATTGAGAAGTATTTTGCATGACTTAAAAAGGGGCGCTTATGTAGTAGCCCCACCCTGTGGTTTTTTATGAAAATTATATGCCTTTGGTAACTGTTTGGGGGGGGGGGGGGTCAACCGCTGCTGTGCTTTGCTACCGCTGTTGCATGTGTGCCGGTGCGACGCGCGTGGACGCCAATGCACCCACCCACGACCTCGCAGCTGACCACACTTCATTGCTTCTCGTTTTCCCCCACCTCCCCCCTCCTCCTCCTCCTCCTCCCCCCCCCCCTTAACTGCAGACTTCCTCCCTCCTTCCCCTCGTCCTCGCTTTCTTCCTGCACCTCCACACGTTGTTGTCTTGTGGGCTTATGCGCTTCTTCTTTTTCTTTTGCGGCTTTTATGAGGGAGTGTGTCCACTGGTATTCGTGCCACCACTTGATGTACGCCTCTCTCTCCCTCTCTGCGTGTGTTTGTGTCTCGCGCACAGGTTAGCTGACTAAGTGGATTCTTTCTTCCCTCCAGGGGCGCAGCAGCAGTGTCAGGTGGGGGCCCCGCGCTCGCGCGACGGCTGACACGCGTCAGGTGTCCATCTTTTCTCTCTTCGTGCTTGGGTAGCTGCACACCTGCGCATCTGTAGGAGCCGCTCTCTCCCTCTGTATGCTACTCAGAGAAGGCGCGCACGGCTTCCTCTGCGTAATCCACGCCCCCCTCCCCCCCCCCTGCACTCTCTCTCTATCTTCGTACTCCCTCTCTCCCTCCCTCCCTGCACTTCCACCCCCGTCACCTCCACTGGCTCGCCCGCACTCACGCAAAATGTATCGATGCACTATCGATAACCGAAGCGTATTATAAGGCGCGCCGTAACCCTTCACCCGACCTCCCCCTATTTTTTCCCGCTGCCTCGCGTGCACAACACCTGCAGTGCCACCACGCAAATCTTCATGAAGACGCTGACCGGCAAGACGATCGCGCTCGAGGTGGAACCGAGCGACACGATCGAGAACGTGAAGGCCAAGAACCAGGACAAGGAGAGCATCACGCCGGCAAGCAGCTGGAGGAGGGACGCACGCTCTCGGACTACAACATCCAGAAGGAGTCCACTCTGCACCTGGTGCTGCGCCTGCGCGGCGGCCTGATGGAGCCGACGCTGATCGCGCTGGCCAAGAAGTACAACTGGGAGAAGAAAGTGTGCGGCCGCTGCTACGCCTGCCTGCCGGTGCGCGCCACGAACTGCCGCAAGAAGACCTGCAGTCACTGCTCCAACCTGCGCATGAAGAAGAAGCTGCGCTAGGTGTGGTGGCTAACCCCGCAGCGCTCGCTCTCTGCCTGTCTTGTGGTACCGGTGGTGCTGGCGTGACGTGGCGCGTCTGGGGTGTTGCGATAAGAGGAGAAGCGAGAGAGAGGATGGTGGGATACAGATATGTATGTGTACACACATCTGCCACAGAGTGAGCGGGCCTCTCGCTCACTCGTTCACCACCCGCGTCCTTCCCCTTCCTCCCTCGCCTCTCCGCTCCTTTTTTCTTCTGCACTTTCCATCTTTTACCTGCAAACCCTTCCATGACAGGACGGGGGACACCTCAGCGCGTGGCAGCTCAGGGTCCAGTACCCCCACCGTGTGGGGAAGTCAGAGCGGTGTATCGCTACGGATGCAGGCGGTGAGGACGTTTGCCCTACCCATAAGATGGGCAAGTTGTCAGCGTGACTCGAATGCATCTCACCAGGCCCTCGCTGCTTGCGGGTGCGTGGGGAGCCCTGAGCCGCCCCGAAGAGGATGCACCAGGTGGCAGTTGGCATGATGGAAGTGGCTGTGAGGCGACCTGCGAGGCAGTAGTGGGTAGAGTCCGAGGCAGCGGCCGTGCTCAGGAAACTGAGTCAGCGTATTGCGGAAATGGGTGCCTGCAGCCGCCTCGCACCATGTGATAGGCCTGTTGGTAGGCCGGGGTAGAGGGGAGTTCGACTCATCCTGTATGGCCGGGGAGTGGACACATTGGAGGAGCAATTTACTCGTCACAGATAAGACAGAAAAACAGCACCACTCTCGAGTCAGAACGAAAAGTCGCGGCAATGGGTCTACGGCACGCCTACACACACACACAGCTACCCATCGGCATAACGACATGCGCCTCCGACACTGTTTGGTGTGAGTGAGTGTGTCCTCTGGGCTGTACCGCCGCTTCTCAGCTCTCCTCCTCCTCCTTCGCCCAACCCCTCACGTGACTGTCACCACACAGCCGTCCTGTGTCGCTTGCACGCCCTCTGCGCGTATGCCTGTGTGCGCGCATCACCAGATGAGGAAACAGTGACATTTTTGTGATACGGTGGTGTTTCATTATGAGGAAAAGGGAGTTTAGGTAAACGATTGCGTGGCCAGCAGCGCGCATCAATGTCAACCCTGCCCTGTTGTACGGACCCTCTCTTCAACTGATTCATTTCATTCTTACCTGCGTCTCTCTCTCTCTCTCCTTCTCCCTCGCTCACGCGCGCTTCGAAGGATTCTGTTGGATGCGACCTTCTGTTCTGCCACCACACACACACACACACACGTAAGAAATAAAAAAAAAAAAAAACAGAAGTACACTGCACACACCGCGTGGCTGCGTATATTCGAGGAGTTGTGCTCTCCCGCCCCCCCCCCCCTCTCTCTCCTACACTCTCACCCCCTACTAGTCTGTGTGGACTTGTTTGCCTTTCTGCAAGTGGGTCCTACAGGCCCACTCACCCACCTACGCACAGGCGCGTCCCATTAGATGTCTATGCATATGCATCATCCCCGCTGAGAACCCCCATCACGTAACTCCTTGAGTCAGCCTTTTTTTGCTTTGTGCGTTGGTGTAGGTTTAATCCCTCACGTAGCGCAAAAGGGGGAGAGAAGAGAGAGGGGGTTCCACAGTGCCCTCCACGTGTGTGTTTCTCCGTGACGCTCCTCCCTCCACTCTACCACCACCCCCACCCCCTGCCGCGTACATCATCACAATCCCTTTCGCTCTTGGGCACGCAACTGTGGTGCCCGTTTCTCTTCTATTGGGCTTGTAGGTTTTGCTTTCCTTTCGCTCGGTTGCTTCGCTTTAGCATCGACACACACGCACACGCACGCACACCTCCTCCTCCTCATTTCTCTATTTCGCTGCTCTCTCTGCCTCCCCTCCCCTATCCCCCACCCCTTTTGTCATTCGTCGACTTTCAGCTTCCCTCCCTCTCTCCCTCGCATACGCAGCCACACGTGAAGACGCGCGGCTCTTTTCTCTTCTGTGCTTTTTCGCGGGGACGAGGAGGTCTCTAGCTTGTGTTGGGCTTATACACGCACGCACTCCCTCTCGGACCTCTCTGCCCTCGCCTACTCCCGCCCATCTTCACTTTGCACTGCGCCTCTTCCCTCCACCCTCTCTCTCTTCTTCCCTCTTTTCTCGCCTCTGCGATAGAGGCAACAAGGGGAAGAACGGGAAAGCGAGAGAGCTGCAGTGCTCGCGCTAACTTGAAGGCGAGCTGGCCGGCCAAAAAGGATACGGACACACGCGAGGCTAACAAGAACAAGCAAGCAGAGTAGCCAATAACGAGGTTTGTGAGTGACTCGCACACGTGGCCGAGACAGCGTACGCGGAAGTCAGTACCAACGTTTTGTAGGCAGGGCGCTGCTGATAGACACGTCAACACACAGAGAGAGACACACATACCCACTTTGCTTTCTTCATTCTCTGTTTCCCTCTCGTTCTGGTCTTCTCCCTGCTGCCCTTGTCGGTCTCGGTGGCGAGTTTATGCGCCCGCCTCTGCCAACTCTTTCGGTAGGAAAGACGGCTGTTTCTCGGCGCCTCTCTGTGTTGTGCGCCCTCGCATCTCTCTTAGGCTCAGCCTCTGTGTGTGTGTGTCTGGGGGGGGAGGGGGGAAGTGTGGGCAGGGGGAGTCATTTCTGTCTTCTCTTTTCTGTTGTTGCTTTCCTACTGCAGTTGATCTACAGTAGCGCGTATATTGTTGTGGGCCCTTGTATGGCGGTGGCAGTGGTGATTACCCACTACTACTACCACAGTAACCCTCTTTCCTCATCTGTTTATCCACCCTCCCCCACTCCTCTTCTCCTGTTTCAGCTTGGTCTTTGCTTGCTCTCTTAAAGACTTGTTCGCTCTCTTTCCCCCTCCTCATCGGGCTCTACGCTTGGATCCTTTCTGTTGGCTGTTGCTGTCGCTTGTGATCCCTCTCGCTGCCGTATTCTGCCTTCTTTGTTTTTGCCGTCGCTTCTCTGAACCTCTCCACTGCCCAGCAGCTGCTGGAGACGTGTCCCTATACTCCTCCCTTCTCCTCCTCACATTCTCCCACACACTTTGCGAAGCTGAAAGAGCGACTGTTAACAGTTGCAGCCGTGTCCACTTCATCATGCAGAAGGCAAAGACCGCCCTTGGCAGCTTTGCCGCCACCGTCCGAAACACCTTTGGATGCGCGAATGCCAGCGGCAATGTCATTGGCAATGACGACAAGACGGACTTTATGGCGGGCACCGCCAAGGACGGCTGCTCATCGGGGTCTGAACAATCGGCCTTCGTAGAAATTGACCTCCTGCGCAACGGCCTCAACAGGCAGCGCAAGTTTCCTGACAACTCGATCCGCACGGCAAAGTACACGCTTCTCACCAGCTTGCCCCTCAGCCTTCTCTACCAGTTCCACAAGATCTCGAACTTGTACTTCTTGCTCGTCATGATCATCACGCTTGTGCCAGGGGCAAGCCCGACCAACCCCTTCAGCAGCATTGTACCTCTGTGCATCGTACTCGGCGCTGGCATCCTCAAAGACATCTGGGAGGATTACAAGCGACGCAAAGCAGATCAGAAAGCAAACGAAGTGATCGTCTACGTTCTGCGAGCACGCACGGAGCTGCCAAGCAACGGTGTTACCAGCCACGGCAGCGCAGCCACTAGCAGCAGCGACGGCGGTGCCGCAGAGGCACATCGCGTGAAGGACACCGCAAAGAAGGGGAAAGTGTACGGTGCTCACAATTGCCAGCAGAAGCTTCTCCGCTGGCGGCAGCGTGTTGCGCACGTCTTTTCGCGACCAGACAGTCGAACTGGGGACACCATGGTCAGCCGCAGCAACAGGTCACACGGTGGTGACGGAATGGACGTGCTGGACGAGGTAGAGATGTCCACCGACGGCCGAGGCTGCGGCACATCGAAAGCGGCCCCGACCGCATCAAACCTCCGCTACGCTCCGCTGCAGTCTCGAGGGTCAACGACTCCCGTCGCTGCAGCGGAGCCAGTCGTCACGTTCCATCCAGTGCGCAGCTGTGATGTGTACCCTGGCGACGTTATGCTCTTCCGCCTTGGGGAAGAAGTGAAGGCGGACTGCCTTATTTTGAACACGTCGCTGCCGGACGGGCTGGCGTACGTCGAGACATCCAACCTCGACGGCGAGACAAACGCCAAGACGCGCCGCGCTAAGATCCAGACAGTGGAGGCATTGGGGACAGTGGAGGATGTCGTGGAGCAAGCCCTCGGCGTCTCGGCAAGCGACGCGGCAGCCGTGCAGGCGCGCATGAGCAGTACCGCTACCGGGCCACCAGATGCCTGGGGTGGGTCAGGCGAAACCACAGCGCCAACCAAGGTGTACGTGGACTGCTGTGACGCGCTCGGCGGCGGAAACACTGCTAGAGTCACGGATCGGTTGATGAACACATCAATAGAAGAGGCAGCGGTGACGGACCCCAGGCACCTCAATGTCCCACTGACCACCACCTCGTCCGCCGCTCTTGTCAAGGGTGCGGAGCAGCCGGCTCTCTCCGCGAAGGCCGCGGCTCGCAACGGCGATGTCATGACCTTCCCCACCGCCATCTTAGAGTCAATCCCCTCACTTGAGGACTTGAGCAACTCCTCGCCACCGCACCAGCATGGCTTGCAGACGTCGGTGTACCAACCGTACGAAGAGCGAGAAGCGACCGAGCACTACTTAGCCGGAGCGGCAAGGGAGAGAAGTGCCGCACGCCTCTACAAGCATCATGTCCGCTGCTTCTCTGATCCACAGCAGCACTTCCGGCACTTTGTCAGTCCCCGCACCGGTGGCATCCAGCTCTCTCGCAGCCACGCGTACTTGGGTGTCGCGGAGTCGGAAACCCTCCACAACAGGGCTGACCATGTCACGCCAGACATCACACCAAAACGCATTCTGCACCAACGACTCATGACCCTGAATGACCGACTCGCCGAAGAAGGGCAGCTGCCGATGCCACCCCAGCTTCAACAGCTCTCTGAGCAGTACGAGCGCACCGTGCACAGTCGTACGAACAGCGCAGGTGTGCATTTATTGCCTCTGGTATGCACGAGCGCTCTGCATGAGTCCTCCTCGCACGTGTGGCCTAACGACGCGGCAAATCGCACGGGCGAGAACGAGTCTGTGTTCGCCAAGGACGCCACCAGCCATCATCATCACATCAGCGGTGAGTTGCAACAAAAAAGCGCGTCTGACCCGCAACCACGCGAGGGAGCAGGAGCCGGTCCCTGTAGTCAGTCGTGTGGCTGCTCGGCGCTCGACAGGCCTCTAGTGGTTCATGACGAGCCGCTCCACGGTAGCGGTAGCGCCACTGCCGCAGCCCCAGGCAGCCCGCCGGCTTCCGGCGTGGTGCTCGTCTCCTGCCCCCCTACCCCGGACCTTTCGATATGGTTTGGCCAACTGCGTCTGCCAACGGGTGAGATGGTGCCGCTTGGCATCGACCAGTTCATCCCACGTGGGTGTGTCATCCGCAACACGGACTGGGTTCTTGGTGCGGCAGTGTACACAGGCTGCCACACAAAGATGCTGCTGAACCTTCGGCCAAAGCCACACAAGATCACTAGCACGACACGTCGCTTGAACCACCTGAACGTGTTTTTCGTTATACTGAACCAGGTGTTGATGTTACTGCTCTGCGGGCTGGCCATCTGGAGTAAGCACCGCCTGCTGCGCAAGGTGCCTGGTGCGAAGTCAGATCACTCAACCTGGTACATCCAGTGGAACCTGGAGCGCTACTCGGACTCCTTTCTCTTTTGGTGGCGCTACCTGACAAATTTTGTGCTGGTGAGCTACCTCATTCCCATGTCGCTCTACGTCACCCTGGAGTTCAACAAGGCCATGCAGATGCTCCAGATCGCGGCGGACAAACGCATGGCTGTCTTCGACGAGTTCACCGGCGCCATCAAAAAAGCGCGGCCCAAGACCTCCGAACTGAACTCCCAACTCGGCCACGTGCGCTACATCTTCACAGACAAGACGGGAACGTTGACGGAGAACCTCATGACGTACGTTGGCGGTATCGTGAACGGGCACACGCACAACGAGACGGAAAAGCCTGGAGGCATCGGCCTTGCACTTCTTCGTCGTAGAGCTGCACACGTCCCAACCAGCGTCCTTCCTAGCGCCATGGACCCAGGCGGTGAGCCGTCGTTGCGCCATGACCACCACCACCACATCAACTTTTCCCTCGACAAAGAGGCACAAACTCTCGACGCTGACATCGAAGACAATTCGGTGGGTATGCAAGGCGTCAGCTCCCTCACCTCTGCGGAGCCTGCCGCAGACAAGAGCAGCTCTGGTGCGAATGGCGGCAGTGACTACAACACCCCCGCTCACCCCCTCCAGGGCGTGGCAGCGATGATGGCGAGTCACTTAGTTGTTGCCGACGGTGACAAGGCGGCGACGCGGCACCGCGACAATCAGGGACCCGCACAGACAACCGCAGCCGTCAGTAACTCTGTCGCACAGGGTGCCATCTCGTATATCTTACCGCGTGTCCTTAGCGACGGCGGTGCGACGCAACCCTGTGCAGATGACGAAAGTGCTAGGGCTGCGTTGCGTCACGCCATACAGGACGCGCACCAGCACACCACCTCCTCCCGCAGCGTCCCCCTCTTCGCCGACGGCGCTCTCGGCAACGGTGGCGTTGGTAGCGCGGCACCTGGAGCGGATGGTAGTGGACCTGGCGGTTTCGGCTGCTCGCCCGGGCTGCGTAACGTCAGCGAAGCCGTGCTGGAGCGCGACCCGCTTTTTTGCTACCTGCGCGCCCTCGCCCTGTGCCACTCTGTCGTGTGCTTCCCAGTGGACGCAGGCAGTGATGGTAATGGTAGGGAAGCGAAGCAGGATAACGGTGCACCACAGGACACGAAAAAACGCAAGCGCCGTCACCGCCACCACCACAACCAGGAGGGAGACAGCGCAGGCAAGCGTATGCCGAAGCGACGTCGTCGTAGCAGCGCTTCCACCGTCGGCCCCGTTCCCTCGGCAGTGCATCATCAGCGCAGCCGCGAGGCTGCCCATCCGGAACCAGAGGTGCTCCCTCTCTCCACCGTGTTGTCCCTCACCGAGATTTCAGGAGGTAACTTCGTTGAGATCCCCTACGCTGTTCCCGCCGGCCCCGGGACATGTGAAGGCTGTGAATCGTGCACAGTTGGTGGTGCCAACAGCAGCAGGGGTCACAACCTGCCGGCTCACGGCCACGTCACCTGCGCCAGCGCTGCACCCTTGATGAAGGCGGCGAGTACGGATGGTAGAAGCCATTATCAGCACTATCGTCATCAGACAAGCGCGACCAGCATGGCCCTGCTGCACGGCCGCACGAGTAGCGCGAGTTGGTACCAGAACCGTTACCTCAATCGCACTCTACATAGTCGCAACTTCAGTGCCCAGACGATCAACGATGGCACAGGGCGCGGACGGCAGCTGAACCGGGGGCCCTCGAGCGGCAGCGCTAGTGGGTGTCTGGGACAGGCAGCAGCCTCGATAGGGATCACCGATCTCGAGCAGTTTATTGACCGCAGCAAAATTTACGAGGGTCAGTCGCTGGACGAGATCGGCTTAGTGAACGCAGCACGTGAGAACGGGTTCTCACTCTTCGAGCGGACGACGAGGCAGATGTATGTGAAGGCGCTCGGCCGCGTCCTGTGCTACGACATCGTCGCAGAGCTCGAGTTCACGCCGCAGCGCAAGCTGATGAGCATTTTACTGCAACGACGGCCTGACCTGGACGCCGAGGCCGTGACAACATCTCTGGCTGCGGGCACAAGCGCGCACTACCACCGCAGAGCACCAGAGAACGCCGCTGCCAGCGCAGTAACAGCAGTAGGAGGGGGCAAGTCGTCCAAGCCGTTCGCGGACATCGCCTCACGTGTATTGCCTGATGGGGGCGCCGCATCGCAGTCCAACAAGGATGCGCAGTTGCCCCGAGTGCAGACGAGATCGCCCTTCACCTCTTTCATGGCGACTGATGTGCCGCCACCGCTGCTGGGCCAATCCACTGCCCTGTCCAGTAGGGCTACGCTCCCGGGTAAAGCAGAAAAGCAGCAGGAGACGGAAGGTGGCAACAAGAGCACCGACGCAGCAGTCACGAGAGTACTTCTGCCACGCAGCGCCCCGTTGCGCCCGCCGTCCAGCGGCGCTCAGCACCTGCTTCAATCATCTTTAGGCGAGATGTCGCTCTACCACGACTGTCTCGGGAGCAGCACGGATTTGGGGTTCGGTGCGACAGCAGGCGTACTGTCCTCGAAACCAGGGAAGTATCTGCTGCTCGTCAAAGGTGCGGATAGCAGCATGTTAGAGATCGTAAACATGCAGAAGCGCGCTAACGTGCGGGCGAAGGATAAGATGCAGAAGGAGCTGGACGCGATGTCTCAGCTAGGTCTGCGCACCCTCATCCTAGGCCAGCGCTACCTGAGCGAGGAAGAGGTGCGTGAGTGGCTGCCGATCTTCAACAATGCTCAGTGTGCGATGCAGGACCGCAACGAGAAGCTGCACGAAGCATACGCGCTCTTGGAGAGGGACGTCGACATCGTTGGCGCCACCGCGGTGGAGGACAAGCTGCAGGAGGAGGTGCCGCAGACACTGGAGTTTTGCATTCAGGCATCCATTGTGGTGTGGATGCTGACAGGCGACAAGCGGGAGACGGCCGTCACCATTGCCCAAACAAGCGGTCTTATCAGCATTGGCTGCGCTGACTATGTGTGCCACCTCGACCTGTCTGACATTCTGGAGGAAGAGGCGTTGATGCTGCAGCAGCAGAGGTATAAAGAGCAGCGTCAACTCAAGACCAACGATGGCAGTCTCGGTGAGCCATCGCCGCTGTCAGAGAGCTCGTCAGATGCGGAAAATGCCTTGCAGTTGTCAGAGGTCAGCATGACAACCCGGGCCTACCTGAGCGCGTCGTCCGACACGCAGTCGCCGCCGCAGCAGAACACGTGCCCAACGCAGGTGGGCAACACCAACCGCACCTTCTCCACTGGAAGTCCGCGGTACGAAACGGTGGGCACAAGTGCAGGCAATAGACACAGAGGCGCTGAGTCGAGCACCACAGTCGACGCGGCGCAGAGATTCCTAATGCGCAAATGCACCCGCATCGAGGAGCAGCTCAGGACGGCCGAGGATAAGTGCAACGAAGGGCAGGAGGTGTTTAACGCTCACGTCGTCGTCATTGTGGTGGACGGTAAGACCCTGGACTTCATTTTTGAGGACAGCGACCGTGCGCGCCGCTTCTTCCTCCTTGGTAGTCGCTGCCGCAGCGCCGTGTGCTGTCGCATGACCCCACTCCAGAAGGCGAAGGTTGTGCGGATGTTCAAGCGCAACACCAACGCTGTGGTGCTCGCCATCGGTGACGGCGCCAATGACGTGTCCATGATCCAGGAGAGCAGCATCGGCGTCGGCATCATGGGCTTGGAAGGGTCGCAGGCGGAGCTGGCGAGCGATTACGCCATCCCAAAGTTCCGCTTCTTGAAGCGGCTACTCTTCGTCCACGGCCGCTTCTCCGTCTTCCGCGAGGCGCACTGCATCGTCTTCTCGCTGTACAAGAATGTGATCGTGACGGTGGGGATGGTGAGCTACCAATTCTTTGTTGGCTTCTCAGGTCAGACGCTGATAGACTCATGGCTGCTGGCTCTGTTCAGCGTCTTCTTCTGCTCTCTGCAACCACTGATGATTGGCATTCTGGATAAGGACGTCGAAGATGAGCTGGCCGAGTCCCTGCCGAAGCTCTACCCGCCACTGTCGCGCGAATTTATGTACTTCTCCTTCCCGTACATCTTCAAGTGGCTGGCCGACGGTCTCATCGAGGGCCTCCTCTTCTTCTTCGTCCTCATGTACACGGTCGGCGTGCAGGACAACCTGTACACGTACATGACCGCCGCCATCGAGGATTACGGCGCCACCTTCTTCACGATGCTCGTCCTTGTCGCCGACCTCCGCGCCGGCACGCTGGTGACGTACTACATGATTCCCTTCGCGCTCGTCATTGGGCTGGGGCTCATCCTCCTGCCGGCCATCGAGTTCTTGTACTCCTCCTTAAACGACCTCGCCGGCAGCAACGGGTTTGTAAGGGTGGCGCATGAGCTGTACAGCACGTCTAGTAAGTTCTGGCTGATGCTCTTCTTCGCCTGCGGAGTGCTCATCCTCTTCACCATGGCGTTGAACATGTACATACAACTGTTCGCGCCGTGGCAGAATGCCGGCTTCGCCATGCGCGCTGCCAGAAGATCGCATCATCGCATCCCGTACACGTGCACCAAGGAGAGCCTGAAGGCAGAGTACGCGCGCCTGCTTGCCCGGTACGAGGAACTGACCAAGGCGCAGCAACAGCCAAAGGAGGCGGCTGTGGAGGGCAGCAGCGCCAAAGGCACGGCCCCAACGGTGACAACGGCACCAGCTGCTGCTGCTGTCCCAACTGCCGGAAAAGCTAGGGTGACTGTAGCACGGTGAGGTAAACAGTCACGGTGCTGGAGAAGGAACGAGGCCGAGGGGTTGTGGGAGAGGGAGAGAGGGCAGCCTGTGTGCTCCTCTCGTTCTCACCGTATTCACTCGCTCCCCCCCCCCCTCCGCGCCTCCTCGGCTCTTTTCCCTCTATTTTTTTTACTCGGCAGCGTATTGGATGTGCGTGTGTGAACGGCGCGCCGAAGAGAAAAAAACTGTCGATGCTGTCTCTGTGGCGACTTTCACTATCATCGAAGCACGCGATTTGTTGATTGCTTCGCCTCCACAGTGAGGCTCAGTGATGAGGCCTGGGTGAAGGTGTGTTCACGTGTGCAACGAGACAGTCAGAGGAAGACGGCGCGTACACCGAAGGCGGGAAAGTCTCTGAGCAGCGATGTGCGCGCCAGCTCTGCCCTCCTCGACCGCGGTTCCTGTTGAGATCATATATATGTTGTTCTCTCTCTGGTGTTGCACTCTGTCGTGGACCAGCCAACTCTCCTCCACCCCACCCCCCTCCTGTAATGGTTCACCAAGCTCCTTACCTCGCTTGCATATCCCCACTCTTGCTCTCTCCCTCTCTGTTCTCCCTCTTTCGCTCTGCTTGCATGAACCATCATCGGGGCACTACGGGGCGAGAGGAGTGCCAAACTTTCACACAACGCACCCCTCTACTCCCCCCCCCCTCCTCCTCTCCTCACTTTCCCTCCGCCCCACCCCACCCCACCGCGCCCCCTTCCAAAGCACCGCTGCCGCTGAGGTAAAAAAAAAGGGGGCGGCGCACGAAACGCCATCTTAAGACACGGAAGCAACGTCGTGAGCAGGAACCGCCCAGCACTGCTGAGAAGGAAGGGGGTGGAAACGACCGAAGAAGAGTGGCGAGTCCAACGGCCACGACAACGCAACTGCCCCCCTCCCTCCCTCTCTCTCTCAAGCCCTCCCCCGCCTCCTTGTGCTCACTGTGTGTGTGTGTGTCTGCGTATTTCGTTGGGAGCCGGCACGCCTCTTGGTCGCCTTCTTTATATTCGTTTCCCCTCGACACACACACACACACACACTCCGCCTCCCTTTCTGTCCTTCCTACAGCTTCGCTTTCGGTCGTCTTGCTCTTCGTTCTCTCGCTCGCACGCCCCTCTGCCTGTGTGCTCAACCTTTTAGATCATTTTTGTTCCTCCTCGACTTCGCTTTTTCGGCAGAGTCACCTCTACCCGCCCCCCCCCCCCCTCTCCCCCTCCCCCGATTCACGCGTACAACCCAATCTAGATCACTCCTTTCTCCTTTTCTCTATCAGTGCTGCCGTGCCCTCTCCAGCACCGCCCGCAGCACAGGCGCCCTTCTCGCCTTCACACCACGTCTGATCAAAACCTAGCAGGACAGACAGGCACACCCAAGCGAGCGACACACATCACACAGGCCTATCACTCACTCGTTTTCTCTCCTTTGGTTCGTCTCCCCGATCGTGTACCCTCTTTGACAGTCGTGTGTGCGTGCGTGGGGGTGTACTCCCTGTGAGGCTTTTTCTTCTCTTCTCTGCTTCTTCTCACTTCACGTGTACAGGAGTTCTTCAACTTCGAACACCACACACGCACGCCAGCCTGCTTCTCTCTTCACCCTCTCCTTCTCTCTCTTTCTCTCTCCCCCACCCCCTTTCTCTGTTCCCCTTCGCCCTCTCCTATCTCACGTCTCTCCGGACTCTTTATCCCTCCCCTCGCCCACCCCACCCGCGCCATCTCGGCCTTCGACTGCCTCCCCGCCTGTCGTAAGTGTCGCCCTTCTCTGTGCGGGCACTCCACGTCAACTTTTTTCCCCTCCGCTGAATTCGCCGCTGCCATGCTCCGCGCCCTCTTGCGTCCGTCTTACGTGCTGCGGGCCGCGTTCCTCTCCTCCTCCTCCTCCTCCTCCTTCTCTGCCGCCTTTCACAATGAAGCGGCAAGCGAGGCGGCCATGGCCGCCAACTCCCTGACCTCCGCAGCGGCGGCGTCGCTGTTGTTGTCACAAAACTCGCAGTCACACGACAGTGCCGCTGCGACCATACACATGCAGCAGACGGATGCCGCCGCCGCAGGAGGAGGAGGAGGAGCAGCAGCGCAGGATCATGCAAACGCACTGTCCATACTTGAAGAGAGCAACACTAGTGACCGCAACGGCGATGTGGACTGTGTCATGGACGGCTTCAGCTCTCGCCATCTGGGAGAGGTCACGGTGGTGCGGGAGAATGCGCCGTTCTCCTCGGAGACCACAATGGCAACAGCCGCCGCTTCGCTGCCACGGCGCACCGAAGGCGACAATGGCACTGGGGCACGGCGGCCGGTTATCACGAAGGCCCGCCGAATCCGTCTTGCCTCCGCTGCTTCGCAAGCAGCGGAGGTGCTTCAGGCTGTGGGCAGCCCCGCCACAGCCCTCCTGCTCAGCCAGCGAGTACAGCAGTTGCACGCCGAAGAAGCGCTGCTGAATGCGTCGCTGCAGAGGCTCAAGGCGGAGCGCAACTTGGCAACGGTGCGGCACACATGTGGCGAGGAGCTCAACAACTACCGCCACGGTGTGCAACAGCGCGAGCAACGGGTGGTGCGTGCAGCCATGACCGCTGGTATGCCCTCTCAGGATGCTGTCGTCAGCTACTCCCAAGAGAGCGGAGGCAGCGCCAGAGGAGACACACTACAGACGCTCGTCGAGGCCGACCTGTTGGGGATGCCCGCCACCGCCGATGCAGAGGCGGCAGCAGCTGCGCGCAAGGCGGGGCCGAGAAGCGGCAGAGCCTCGCACACCGCTCCCACGGTGACTTCAGCGAAAAAGCGACTTCTTCGCCGCGGCGCCATTGCAGCGGACATCTACAAGGCAAAAGCGCCGCCAAAGCCACACACGCGTGCAGAGACCAAGCCAGAGGCTTCCAAGAGCAAAAAGGCCTCACCAGCTAAACAGGCAGCTGTGAAGGCACGTGCGGCAAAGCCAAGGAGGCAGCCTGCCGCCGCACGTAAGCATGCAGCCAACGAAAAGGCAAAGGCATCGTTACGTATGAAGGTGAAGTCGTCCGCGGCGGCAGCCAAGGCTGTCGAAGCGAAGATAACGCACAAGAGCAAGAAGGCCAAGGCAAAGACGCCAGCAGCAGCAGCAGCGGCAGCGGTCAGGGGTGCCGCGCGCAGACAGAAGGCGAAGGTCACCGCCGCCGCCGCCATGAAGCCTTCGAGGAAACCGTCACAGATGTCGGCCAAAAAACAGCGCAAGCCGCTGGCATCCAAGAGGAAGTCCGCACCAGCACCACCCGCCGCGAAAGCCAAGTCGAAGACAACCAAGGCCGTTGCCACGAAGAAGCGATAGAGGCGAAAATCAAAACGACTGGTAGCAGCAGCGGTGAGATGAAAAGGGGGGCGGCAGGAGACACCGGAAAGAGAACGAGGAACAGCTAGAGTAAGCAAGAAGCCAGGTAGAGAGTGACTGAGTGAGGGGAGAGGAGGAGAGAGGGCGCTGACCCATGTGCAGAGGTGTATCTCTGTGTATTGTGTCGGGGGTGGGGAGCTGTCACACACACACACAGTTTTCCTCTGCCCATCGACTTTCCCCTCTTCTCTGTTGCCTCTGCGCCTTGCATGTTCGTGTGGCTCTCTCTCTCTCCTCCTCCTCTGTCTGTCTGTCTGTCTCTGCCTCGGTGTGTGCGTGTCTGCGTTCCCCTCTCCCTCTCGCTATGTATTTCTCCTGCCCCCTTCATCGTTTTCCTCTTTCACTCGTTTACTTTTACTTGTACTTCATCCCCCCCTCCCCTCCCCTCCCCTCCCCTCTCCTCTCTCTCCCCCCTTCCCTTCCCAACCCACCCTCTCACGCATATGCACTGGGCGTGCGTGCGTGCGTGCGTGTGGTGTGACATGCGGTGGGGAGAGGGAAGGGGGGAGGAGGGGGTTTGACAGTGGCAACAGTGGCGTGCCTCGCAGCCGGAGAGTAGATGAACCATTTCGTTTTTTTCCTCCACCTCTCTCCCCCTCTCTACTTCGGTGCTGTCGATGGGCTACTGAGTAAGCCGAGATCCATGCGCCTACGCCTGTGTGTGACGCTCACGCATCGTGTGTGAAACTGCACCTGCACTCTCTGGGGGGTGTCTGTCTGTCTCTCAGCGCACATGTGACCGATTCATGGATCTCTTGGAAGCCTCAGCGCATTGTCGGCTTTCCTCCTCCGCCTCATCCCATCCTGCTCGTCGGCGCCTGAAACATGCTGTGTCTCGTTCTCTGTCTGCGTGGACTTCTTGCCATCATTCCTCTCTATCACATGCCCCTCCCCCTCCTCCATGCCGCCCCCTTATCCCTGTCAGAGCGAGGCTCCAACATATCCCTACGCCCGCACGCACGCACGCCTGTTGGCCACCGCCATCCGTGCCAGCAAGCGCCTTTTTGGCAGCTCGTACACCGCGGCTTTCTCCCCCTCCCCTTTTCGTTGCAGACTATCAATCACCGCTGAGGTCACGGTGATTGCAGCCTCCTAGCGCGCACACACCCTCTTCTTCCTCCTCCTCGGCCACCATCTCCGCGCCTTCATGTACTCCTTCAGCCTTGCTTCGAACTGCAAGAGCCCCATCTCCGACTCCACGGGATTGGCGCCACCGGCAGTAGCACACAGGATTCGAGCACCGTGCGAGCTGGCACTTCATCAGCGTCTGCCACAGCAGTCGAATGGGACCAACGACAGTAAAGACGTGGTGCAAGTGTCCAACGCGCGCTTTGGCTGGCACCCCGCGCATCAGCACGTGCCGACCTCGTCGCTCTACACTGTTGACCCGCCGACAGAGCAGCCGGTGCGTGTGCATAACCTCAACTCCTATATGGGCCTGCGCGACGCCGCGGACTGGTCCGTTGAGGTGCAGCGTGAGAGAGAGGAAAAGAAGCGGCGAGCCCTCGCCCAGCACGAAGCCGCCAAGCTCGAAGAGCAACGGCGCCGTGATGCGCAGGAGGAGGAGGCAAAGGAGGAGATGCGGCAGCGCCGGCTGGAGCGACTGCAGAAGCGTGCAGAGCTGCGGGAGGCGGATTCGATGGCCGACTTCCAGGACCGCAACACGCAGTTTCTGCAGAACCAGCTTTGGCTGATCCACCTGGGGAACCGCGTCAGACAAGCGGATGCACAGCACAAGGCGCACGCACGAGAGACGCTCTACAAGAACAGCTCCAATGGTAGTAACTCAGACGTACACCATACCAGTATGAGCAACGGAGCCGGCATCAGGGTCAGGGGCCAGCACGCCACCACTCAGTCCACCGAGATTAGCCTGCGCCAAGCAGCGCAGGTGACTGAGGAAATGTACGTCCGCCTCAGCCTTGCCTACCGCAACGAGGCACACCGCTCGCGCGCTGCCGCGGAGATTCTCGATCCCGGCGAGCTCAACGTCAAGAGACTATCTCGGCCACAGGCTGAATCCTCCGTCGGTGCCTTTACATTGCCCACTTCAGCGTTGCCACAGTCGCAAGCCGCCACCGCTACCAGCACGCCGTCGCACAGCCCGACAGCATCGCCTGCGCCAGCCACGGGGATGGCAACGGCAGCCGCAGAACCCGTGCCCTTCCGCACAGCGCCACCCATGTTTACCCACACATCGGCGGAGAACATGGGCCAATACGCCAACGCCATTCCGTGCACGTATATCCCTGAGTACTTCGACCCCCCCTCCGCCGCCGCTGTCACCTCTGGGAAGGCGACTGCTCCGCCCCACGCTGGCGAACCTCGGCAGCACCAGCAGCAGCGGGACATCGTGATGCCACTCCCCCTGTCGCCAGCGCCTGTCAGCCGCGACGTAAGCGGCACACTACAAGCGAAACACTACCCGTGGGCCCTCTACAGCGCCGCTGCGGTGCGTGAGTCAATGCTGCCAGCAGCGCCACCGCGAGAAGCGTCACTGCCAGTCCATCAGTGGGGCGCAGCCGAGCTGCGCGACTCCATGTTCGGCCACTGCGTTCTGCCAGACGGCACGATGCAGGACCAGTGCGAGCGCAAGAAGCTGTGTGCGGCGCACCTCAGCTATACCACGCTGCCACGCGACAACGCCACGGCGACGTCGAACGCTGCCGTGGCGTCGCCGGTGCCACTGCACTTCGGCAAGCGGATGGAGACATGGCTCTGAAGCACGCAAGATGGATGCGCTCTTGCGTATGTTGAGCACGAGCTGTGGTGGTGGTGCCCTGGGTGTAGTCACCCGTGGAAGGAAAGAAAGGGGGTGGGACCACCGGTTTGGCGGAGGTGGCGCCTGTGTGCAGCTGCGTTGTGCCTTTTGCCTGCCACTTCGTGTTTTCTGTGATTTCGCCGATGTAAACTATCAACGGTGGACTGAGCGCTTGCGCGGCGGGGAGCGGTGTGGAGTAGGGCGTGCGTGGGCCTGTGTGCAACGTGTGTGAACACACATGAACGTCGGAGCGAGTGTTTGGGTGGCACTGCTGAAGGAACCTCGCGTGCTCGATCTCCTCCTCCCCCTCACCCGCGCCAGCCCTCGCATGTATTCTCGCCATCTTCTTCGCTTTCCCCTTTTTTTTTCTTTCTCTCTACACACACACAAAGGCAGATGCAGACACGCATGCGCAGCTATACACGTACAGCGGAGCGTGCGAAGTGTGCAGCTCAGAGGCGGGTGCTCAGGTATTCCTGACGATGTGGGTGTGTGTGTGTGTGGGGGGGGGGGGGTGTTGGTGGTATTATGGTTGGTTGCTGCGTTACTTTCCTCAGGGCCGTGCGCCTCCTGTTGCGGAGATGAACGAAGGCGAGCCAGTGACCTCGGCGCCTGCATTCTGCACAGTGAGGCAGCCTGTGACCCTGCGTTGACCTTTAAGCTACTGGGTGATAATGCAGGCGCAGAGCGGGCGGCTGAAGCGTACCGGTGGTACGACATGGCTATGTCTGCCCTAGGGCATGAGTGTGGCAGCTTTCGACTCGAGTCGACCCCTACTGCTTCTCAGCTGACGAACGCGCTCATGCGCACCCTCATGACGTGTGGCTACGCACATGTGAAGGCCATTCCAAACGCTGTGTACGATCGCATGGGTGTCCGTGGCATTAGCCCGACGGCATCCACCTACGATCTCGTCGTTTTGGCGCTGGCGCTCACGGGCAACGTTGCGGAGGCTGAAGACGTCTTCCGTTTTGTGCGGAGTCGTCACGCAGAGCACGTCACGATTCGCGGCTACAACGCGCTGCTGCTCGGCAACCGCGAGGCGAGGCTTTTTGACCGCTGTGATGGGCTGTGGCAGGAGCTGGTAGACCTCCGCTTTCCACGCGCGAGTCCACTGACCGCGGAGCTGACCTCCGCAGCGTGAGACCGTCGTCA
>NC_009301.2:204136-222557 GCF_000002845.2 Leishmania braziliensis MHOM/BR/75/M2904 | reverse complement strand
AAAACCGACGGCCCGCCAAAAGGCACCGCAGCCCATCCCCAGAGCAGCGCGACGCCCCCGCGCGCGCCCAAAGCAGAAGGGACGTCTTTGCCACCCTCGACCAGAGCCCCGGCTGCGCAGCAGCAGCCGCTGCCAGCGGGAAAGGCCTGGTCCTGGCCAACGGTCTAGCCAACGGGCGAGGGGGGCGGGCGGGCGTAGCAAAGACCCTGCAAAGCTTCTTGTGCTGTTTCGGCCCCGCACGAGAGGAAATTATGGAGTGAGGAGGAATGTCATGTGGGCTGCGGTGGGAGTGGCTAGGGTGCCTGAAGGAGGTCGTGGCGGTGGGGAGAGGCGACGATAAGGGGTAAGTGGAGGAGAGAGTGGATACGCGAAGGCAGGGCGGGGTACCACTCCAGGCGTGTGCGTGTGCCCGAAACAGCATTGGATAAGGGAGAGGGATGTTGCGGGGAAGCGCGTTGCTTACTCGGCGGAGAGTCCGATGGTGATACCCACGCCATCAAAGGTTGGTGGCGAGCGACACGCACGGCGTAGGAGAGGGGGAAGGGTGACCGTCGAAAGGGGCCAGGGTGGGAGGATGAGAAGCACCTGGTGGCACAACTGTCCGGTGGTGCTGCGGTTGGAGAAGCGGTGCTCTTACATTGGCAAACGCATGACCCCTTCGGCCCCGTGATCCTCCAGATCCCTAGAGAGGTGTGTACTGTTGTTCCGGCGTACGTCAGTGAGTCGACTTCCTCATACGTCTATCCACTGTGTGGCATGCCAGATGCGAATGTGTCGGTGTATGCAAGTGAGGGAGAGTTCCCCATAACTGGAGTGACGGTGCCGGTCGTGCACCGGTGCATTGGGGGGGGGGTGAGGGATGAAGCAGACGGAGGGTGGGTGGTAAGACGGCCGATACGGTGTTATTATATTGGGACGCGTGTTTGGTTTGTGTGTGCCGGTCCTATGCAAAGGCGGTGAGAGCGGTCAAAGACACCCACACGCAGCTCGCACACACATGCAGAGGAAGAGAGAGAGAGAGGAGGAGGAGGAGGGGGTGACTACGAGGAATCGTCTCCCTCGTGCGAGCTGCTGTGACAGCCGCTGCCGTTGACATCCCTGCTGTTGTCGCTGTTCATCTGCCGCGCTACGGCGATGCGTGCCGCCTCTACCGCGGCGTGCATGCTAATCGGCACCCCGTCTTCATCCACGTCGGACAGGGGTGCGGTCACCGTGGCTGCGGATCCACCTGATGTCCTTGGCAACGGGAAAATTGGGGTGGCGTAGAGCAGCTGTTCCATCGTGTGGAAGTTATGGTAAATCTCATGCGCATGGTAGCTGTCTCTCACTTCTGGGAGGAGGGCGCGAAGGTGACGTGTCAGAGCTTGAACCCTCTTGCGGCGTCGTTGCCGAGCTGTGCGCCACTCGACCTCACGTATGAGGGACGCTATGGGATAGTCCGGCTCGCCGGTGCAATGAGTGATGATGATGCCAATGAAGTCGGGTGCTACACCGGTGCTTATGTGCATTTGCCCACCACGATGATGGCCGCTACCGCCGATGGCGTTGCTGTCGTCGCTGCCGTTGCTGTCAGTGACCGTCGTTGTGGACGTGTATTCATCGCTGTCGTCGTCGTTGGAGTCGTGTGGCGGCGAAAGATCACTAGCGTGTGCGCTGCTTCTGCAGGGTTCGTCCTCCCCACATGGCGATTGCTGGTGTTGATCCAAGGCACGAGCAGTCAGTACTACGGGTGCGGAATTTGACTCGGCAGGCTGGCTGCTGCTTGTAGCTGCGGCTGTGTCGATTTCTGCCTCGGCTTGTCTCACCTCTTCCTCCTGGCGGGCCCCCTTCTTGCGTATACGGTTATCGTTACTGGTCTCTGACATGCTGCCGCTCTTGTCGCTGCGGCGGAGACGTTGTGCAGCGTGCAGGCGGTCTAACGCGGCGAAACCCCACCCCAGGAAGGCGCCACAGTTGCCGCAGGTGCAGAAGCACCACGCATAGCCGGAGAAGAAGGAGTGCTCGGAGGAGTAGACGCACGTGTCACACTCCACGAAAGGCGGTGCGTGAAGCGTGGTGGAGGCAATATCATGCGGTCCTGTCGCATCCGCCGGTTGTGCAGGCGCTGTGGAGGCATCCTCGACCTGCACTGGTCCCTCGCACTTCTCTGCGTCGAGGGGTGCAGCGACCGTAGTCGAGGTATCCCTGTTATATGCCTGCGAAGCACCCACGTCTAGTGGTGGAGCGGCGCTACTTGGCGCTGAGGCTCGATGCACTGTCACATATGGAGTCAAACGCAACAGATCAAACCGATGTGCGTTCGGGTTCGTGGCGCTGTACGCCTGTATGGGCGGCGACCCATCGGCAAAGAGGTCCAGCTCGTAGCTGTACACCTGCTCTCTCCACGCAGGAACCGCCGCCTCCGCCGGCAGCACGTCCCACAGCGAACCAATAGGGCAGCGACAGTTGTCACAGAGAAGAGCTGCGACGGTGTCGGGCGGGCGAGGGGTGACCGAAGCGGCGGCTGTGGACAGGGAGGGAGGGGATGCACTCATATAAGCAGCGGAATATAGGAAGAGAGCAGAGAGGATAGGTGAGCAATTGACTCTCTCGCGTGCGTGTACCTCTGTGTTGCGCTGTTTGTGCTTGAGACTTCGGGGATGCGTGTTGTGGTAGCAGGGCTGCAGAAACTGGGGAGTGAGGGGAGGGAGGAAGGAATGATTAACGACCCAATGTGCATTGCCGTGTGCCCTACCCTCGCCTTCTCTTTCTCATCTTGTTTTGCCTGCCCGCCTCCTTCCTCCCTCCACGGCAACGGTCGCTGGCGCCTTGTCTGTCACTCTTTTCCCCGTCTGAATGCACCACTCTCTCGTTTGTTATGAGACAGACGCACACAAACGTTAGAGGACTTGTCGTGAGAAGAGGAAGACACGGAAGGCGGGGTTGGGAGAGGAGGGTAATGAGAGAGCGCTTTTCTTCTTATCCCAACGCGCCCACTCTCTCCCACAGAGAACGCGTCACCAGGCCACACCCACCCCCTCGCCTCGCAGCCGCTCCCGTCGTGCTGGCCGCCACGTGGTGCCCCCCTCGGGGAGACGCCTAGGCGCGTTACCCCGTCACTGGCAGGGATGGGGGGGGGGAGGGGCTGTCCGGCTTCCTCACACCGAGAGTGGGGTGGGGGTACGGGACCCCGGGGATACCGTGCGCTGCGGTGTCCTCGGTTACCAGGGACGGTGAAGTGAAACCAGACGAAAGGCATGAATACGAGGGACGGTGAGGGCTGCTGCAGTACGCGTGAGATAGGCGGGTGCGTGCGCAGGCATTCCCCTGTCTGTCTCTCCGTGTGTTTGCATCTGTTGAGCGTAAAGCAACGAAGCTAATTTCTACATATCAGCCCCCCCCCTCCCCTACACACACATACATCGGCTGGATTCACGTCATTGCCTTCTTCAATATGAGCACGATCCTCGCATGACGAGAAAGTGAAGCTCAGCAAAAGAGAAGCGTCAAACGCGTTGGTGCACAGAGACGACCCGTGTGCGGATTGTGTTGGCGCTGCGGAGACATGAGAAGGGCAGTGGGAGGCGAAAAGCGAGGAGGGGGGGGGGACGAGGGCCTGCCGACCGTTTGACTGGGGACGGGGGGTGGCATGAGTGGGAGAGAAAAGCAAAACAGAAAGCGAAAATATAAGAAGCAGTAGACGGATCAGAGCGCTCCGAAGGGGAGAGGGAGCTCAGTTGCAGAGGTGATACAACGAGGCTCTAGCCCCGATCCACAGACACACGCACAGCGAGAGAGGCAGATAACGCTGGCGCCTGTTGATGACTGCTGTCAAGGCTTGCACTGGAGCAGGGGTGGGCATGGTGCGGCGACGTGGTGTCTGCACCACCGCCGACACGCTCCTTGCCTTTTTCCTTCGCTACGTCTCTTTCGGCTCTGCAGAGAGGTGCGGCGTCGCGAAGGGTTCGAACTCCACAGCCACCCGCGTTTCCGCACCACTGCCCTCGCAGGTGACGTGCACGAACCCCGTGTAGGCCGTGCTGTTGCGCGCCGGCTCCATCTCCACGTTCTTCATCGCATTCAGTGCGCGCAGAGTTGTCTCGCCATGCGCTACGAGCACCACCGTTTTACCATCCAGCTCTGGGACGGTCAGCAGCTTCTTTGAAGCTTGTATGCACCGCCCTGGGAAGCTCGGATCGACAAGCTTCTTGTCCTTTACTGTGAAGGTCGGAGCGGGGTGCAGGGGGAACGGATTATGCAGCTGCACGTGCTGCGAGGTGCTGTCGCGGTGGAACGCTGCGTCGTTGTACACGGGTTCTGGACAGTGGAAGTGACCGTCGTTCGGCTCCACGACCGACGGGTTATTGAGCATGTCTAAGTGCATCCAGTACGGGCCTTCCATGATGGCAGGCTCAAGGTACACAGGGATTGTGTTCACCTTCGCGCTCGCCGCCGACGCGCGGAGGACGCCGGCCACGATTCCATCAGAGGTCTGCACGCACCGCAGAAGAGGGGAGCTGAGAATGACGACATCGACGGGATCGATGTGGTAGTGGCTGACCAGGTACTCGCCCAGTTTTCTCGCCAGGACGAAGCCGTCTTCAGTGATTGGCGAGTCGTGCGGGCGGCTGTAGGATTTGGCGAACTCGCGGTCCCTGAGATCCAGCCGCTCGCTGTGGCGGACAATGAATATGTGCGCTGGAGGCATGGTGCGCAGTTGTGGAGGCTGAAAGCGGCGAGACAAGGCGAGGCCCGTAGCAGCGGCAGAAACTGAAGAAGAGACAAACGGCAGCAAGAACACGTCAGTGAAATTGTGCGGCTGTGCGTGTGCGTATGTGTCGTGGCAGCATGATGCGTTCGCACCATCCATGACAAGAGAGAGAGAGAGGAGGGGGTGCAGGACCAAATGCCCGTGCCCCTCCCCCTTCCAGCCAGAGCGCAGCCCAGGTTGGGAGCATTGTGATCCATGCCGCCGCCAGCAATGCGGAGGGGGCGCGAGAAACGAGTGTAGTCCACCACGCTATTGTGTATCGTTTTGTTTGCTTTCCTTTTATTGGCTTGGAAGTTTTAGAGGGCAGAAGGGAGGGGAGGGGGGAGGAAAACGCTGCCACAACGGCATCGGCATAGCGTCTTCGCCTCTCTCTCCACGCTCCTCTCTCCCTCCCTCCCGCGTGCACGTCTATCGCTGGCTGGTACAGTGGTGTACCATGGAGGGGAGAGTGATGGAGCCGCCCATCGATATGCGTGGCAGTTGAGAGCCCGGTGCCTATGGTGGAGAAACGCACGCACACACACACACACACACACACACACACACACACACACACACGTACGCGCAGGCGCCAGTCGGCCAGCAGGGCTGTCACAATTGCAGTGCCACGATGCCTGTGGTTCTTCGGGTCTCTCTTTCGCCTCTCGAGGTTTCCGCTCAGAGACTCCGCACAAAGGCGCCCATCATCTCCCACAGCTGCGCGTCAAAGCCCAGGTTGATGTCGATGCACAGACGGCGGCGGCGCAGGTGAGACAGAACAGTGTCGACGAGGCGCCGCGCGATGTTGCCTTGCCGACTACGTTGCTGCTGCTGCTGCTGCTCTGCTGTAATGGTGGCCGTGCCTGCAGTGATGAGGGGGTAGCAGCCGCGGTACCACCACATCCATTCGTGCAGTAAGAAGGCGGCCACAAAGGCAGCGGAGCGTGACTTGCCGGCCTGGCAGTGCACAGCCACACAGGGAAAGACGATCGCCTCGGCAGCGCCAGCACTCTTTTCTTCACACCTGCCCACATCGCCGGCGATGTCCACCACCACAGCACGGCCATCGCTCGCCGGTGCATTGTTGCGGACGACCTGCCGCTGCTGCCCTTGCAGCCACGCGCGTCCCTGCGGGTGCTCCTCAAGTGCCAGAGCAGCGTGCATGATCAGAGTTGTCATGGGAGTGTAGTGCTGCATGCGAGTTCCAGGGGAGTCGAGGATTGGGAGAATGAGGCGCCAGTAGCGAAGTTCCGCCGTCGCCTTCCCTGAGCAGCGGCAGTGTGCCGCTTCAGCAGCAGTCTCGGCGACCTCTTCCCTTTTCAACGCAGCGCCCGCCGGTGTGTACACCGATGCCTCCTCCGTCAACACACACTGCATTGCTCTCACAAACACACGCCAGTCCGCTGGTGTGCAGCCGGACGGAACATTGGCCGCTGTTGCCCTGTCCGGTAACGCACTCCGCGAGGGGGAGGAGAGCGGCGAGTCTGGGCAGAGCCACCTGGCAACTGTGCTGACCCCCGAGGATATGGCGCTTGAGGAAGCGCCGGTTCTAGGGCCTGCGTGGTGATAGTCCTCGCTTTCTCGTGACGCCATAACTTCGGCGCGTCTGACGCCAGCTGCAACTGTCGGATCTGCTGCCTCCGTCGCCACCGCCGCACACACGCGCTTGTACACCTCGTTGAGGGACATGTGCGACACCACAACGTCCTCGTCGGGACGCTGCCCGCTGTGCGTGGCGAGCGGCCGTTTTGACGGCTGCTGCAGCAGCCTGGCTGGAGCAGGGACCGCTTTTCCTGTGGAGAGGCGAGAGCGCCGCGCGCCTTCGCGGCGCCACGTCACGCGCAGCTCTAGTCGTGGTGTAACGATTCCCTTCAGTGGACAGGCGCGCACCAGTAGCACGAGACGTTGCCGCGACCGAGAGCCTGGGCACAATGAGGACTCGTACGTACTGGTCGACGCATCACTAAGACGCCGTGCTAGTTCAAGCACGTTGATGCCAATGTCGCTCCACGACCCGAGATAGACGCCAGGCATCATCTCATTGGGCCTAAAGCTGCGTGGCAGTGGGACAGGAAGGCAGGGAGGCAGTGTGGCGAGATACTCCATCGTCGAGGTGGATGTGGAGGGCGTTGCCGCCATTCGAGCAGTTGTATGCAATGCCGCATCGCCGTTGCTTGCACAGAGCATCGGATGGGGCTGTGAGCCGGCGCGCTGCTGCTGCTCATCTTCTCGTGCGACCATTGCTGCTGTAGTCGTGGATGACACTGGGTGCCATCTGTCGTCTTTTCGTTTCCCTTCCGCCCAGGCATGCAGGAAGGCCTCGAGGGAGGCGACCAGGCGTTCCTCTCGCTCAGCCAAGTTAAATGCTGATGCTGCGTGCGCGTTGTAGTTAGTGCTGGCATCAGTGGACTCCATGGCTGCCGACGGTGGCGGGGCTGCTAATGATTCTTGACGCACTGTAGCGCAGACGAGTGGGGTCGGGGACGTCCAAAAATGAGGCTAGGCTATACACCCCTCTCCCCTCATGGCGCATGGCCCTCGTTGTGTGAAGGCGATTCCAAAACAGATCGAAGGGGAGGGGGGACCTCCTGACCTGACACGCACGGCAGCTCTCTGCTGTCGTCTTTAACTCAGCAATCTGCAATAGCAAGACACACGTCTTCTACCTATACACTCCTTTGCTGACCGCCATGCAGCAGAGCACTGACATCACGCCAGGCGCAATACACACGTGGCGACAACATGAGGGTATAGCGCCAAGATACGGACACACGGAAAGAGGGAGAGAGGAGGACGTGGGCGGTAGACAGTGAAGGGGGTGGGGGCGAGGAAAGCCGCTCACAAGATGTGAGCCACAAGGACAACAGCAAAGAAGCTCCTCTGAGCGTTCCTGCGTGTGTGTGGGGGAGAGGAGGGGAGGGGAGGGGGGAGCGACCAGAGCATGACGGAAGCCGCTGCGGTGCGGAGAGGAGAACAAAAAAGGAACGAGTCTCGACGTCGTTGGTCAATTTGGCAGAGCACAGATGCAGCACCAAACGCAACTGCTAGCCGCACCGAGTCTTCTCCCCTCTTCTTCCTCCGACGCGCCCTGCCGAGATTACGGCATACTCTCTGAACTCGACGATGAGAGGACACCGCTGCCCCCCCCTCACTCACTCACCCCCCACCCACACACCCACACACACACACACACTTACTCACACCCCCAGAGCGGTTCAAGTCTCCCCTTTTTAGTTTGCCGGCCACGCTCAGTGCGGATGCGGCATTCCCTAGCCACATATCTGCATTCCCTCCCCACGCATGCACCTCGGAGTTGTCGTGCACAGGGGCCTGAAATGGAAAGAACGGCAGGAGGAAAGGGAGGAGGCGGGAAGAGAGGGAGAGAGGGAGAGAGGCTCGTTCAGTGAGATTGGCGTTCTCCTTGAGGTGTGTCATACACACATACGCCTCCCCCCTCCCCCCACCCCAGGCATCTCATCGATAACAATAAGAACCATAGGAAGTCAGCAGCTGATGATGGTGTTCAAGAGGATAGAGAGGGAAAACACAAAGAGTGGGGGCTTACGGGAGAGAGGGACTCAGTAATGCAACGCACAAGAAGAGAACAGCCAAGAGAAAGGAGAACGACACGGTTAGCACAGAGGCGCATAATTTACATCGAACAGAGCGCCACACACACACACACACCCGCTTCGATCTTCTCCCCCTTTTCCCCTCTTGTGCGCTTGTATCGTGCGCACACGGACGCCTCGTCCAGAATTTCAGCGCGAGCGCGCGCGTGCCCCCCTCCTCTCCCGCTTGCAGTCTGTTCTCTTCCAGTTCCTCTCTCTTTGTATGGGATGCCACGACGACAACAGCGAACCCGTGGCTGCGTGTGTGACCATAAAACGGAGAAGACGAGCAAGAAAAGAGAAGGCTACTGTACATATATGGTATACATCGAGCACACACCGGCCCACACACACGCACGCCCCATGAGGGACACAGACCGCAGATAGGGGGACACACTCCGTGTGCTGCGTGTCTGTGTCGGTGTACGCTGCGTATGGATTTTACCGAGAAACTGACTTTGGAGGGCGAGGGGGAGAGGGCAGGAAGAGTGTGGAGGGGATGGGCAGAGAGGGAGGACAACAGCCAAAGAAAGAGATGATGATGATAATGAATGCGGGGTTGTAGACACACGCATGCCCCCCCCCCCCTACGCGGCTAGACAAGCCGACCTCGTTGTTGCCAAGTTGAAGGGCCACCACTTTCCTACCCGACCGCACACCTATGCGCACATCTGTTTACATCAGTCGCTGGCCGCTGCTGCTGCCGCCGCTGACGCAGCGATGAAATCGATTCTCACATGGACGGACCGACCGACAGGGCGCGACACACACACACGTACACACACACACACACACACACACACACACACACACACGCATACACAATGAGTAAGAAGCATGAGGAAGAAGTGGACGGGGGGGGAGGTGAAGAGAAAACCGCTGTAGTGAGTACGAGAGAGGACGGCGAGGGAGCGAGAGGGATGAGTGCGTCTGCGGGCGATGACGGTGGGCGAGTAGATGAAGAGGCGGATGAAAAGAGAAAAACCCCACTCGGCTGCTTCGCTGATAGGAAGGGGGATGGTGAAAAGGGTGCGTCTCACCTCCATCAGCGCTTGCATTACTCCCCGCTCTTTTTCTCCTGCTCTCCACAAATCGCTTCACTTCAAGCCACCGTGTCCTTCTCCGTAGCGGTATATCCCGTACACTCTCACAACCATCCCCCATGCGCTTCCACACACCTCATCTTCTCGTGGAAGAGTGGGGGCGGGGGGGGGGTCGAGGGGGGGCCAAAATGAACACGCGCGCAAGTAGCGCGGAATTAGGAAGTGAGTAAGGAAAAAGAGAGCGCGTAGGGTTGGTCAGGCAATGCACACTAAATCTTGTGCAGCCTGACCGTGGTGGCAGTGTTGGGGAGGGGGGGACCAGTGCCTTTCCCAAGATACAGGGAGGGAGGGTGGTAGTAAGGTTGCCCATTTCAGTACACCCTCGACCGACTCGCCTTGGCTGAGTCGTCGGCGGCCGGAGGTGTGGGTCTGCTGTGGCGGTTGCTGCTGTCTGCGGCGGCAACAACCGCCGCTACTGCCGGAGGCGCCGGGCAACGCAGCTTTGTCTGCACGCTGGCCTCCCGATCCTTTCGGTTCTCAATTGCCTTCACCGCGCTGTCATCGTCATCCTGCTGCTCCTTGATGAGAGGGGCCCCGTGTAGCGTGTCGTTGTAGATCTCTAGCTCTAAATCTGAGCGTCCAAACCCTGTGTGCACCATCATCTCTTGCGACTCCAGGTTGCAGTAGCGGTACTTTCCGGGCTCCTTACCGGCAGCCCGCGCTCTCGACTGCATGTCATGGCTTGTCAACAGCAGCAAGGGAGTGTATGCTGCCCCGGTTCCCCCGCGGCGCGCTTTATGCTCCATCTGCAGCTCACCCAGCTGACGGTGCCGCTGCTGCTGTTGTGCGTCCCACTCGCGCGTGAAGCAGTACCCACCCTGGTAGGAGGTGACGATAGGCGAGTAGTGGTCGCGGCGGTAGTGACGACAACTGCCACTTCTACTGCTAGTATACGTGTTGTTGTGCTGCCGTGCAGACGATGCCCTTTGAGCGTGCTGCTGGCGCGACGATGCAGGCGAACGGCGAGGGTGCGTGCGGGCCGATGAGGCTGAAGATGACAGCAGTGGCGGGAGGCGTGCGGCGCGGTCTGCAGTAGTCGCGGCCGCTAGCCCCTGGTGCTTCTGCCACAAGACAAGGTGAGGTGGGGCGCTGTACCCCAAACTGCTGCACGGGACGAATGGCCACATCGGCTTTCTGCGCCTCCCGACACCACCGCTGCTGTCGTTCCTCGACTGCCGGCTGGGGTGGCACTTTGGGCAAACACCGGCAGCGCACATCCACCGGCTTGCACCAACGTAGTGAGGGGTCGGTGAGTCTGTCTTGCCGACGTCGCCCTCGCCACCCGCCCCTTGCCAGGTTTGCGGTCGTTCCTGGCACTCTTCTCGCAACGTGTTCAGCAGGTGCTGCGATGTTTGGCAGGCCACGTCGTAGCAGCTGATGTACTCTGTGCTATCATCTACCTCTTCATGGACGTTGGGGTACCCATCCCGGTAGTCTTCACTGCTGCCTTCGTGCGCCATGGGGCGATAGGGACGGATCTGCTCCAGCCCCACAAATCTCGCTGGCACCTGCAGGTGATCCTGCGGCATGCAACTCTCGTCGGCGTCGCCACCTCCCGTAGCTTCGGCTTCTGCGGCATGCTGCTCCTCGCCACTGTATTTGCTGCCGTTCATCTCGTTGATCTGATCCTTGTCGTCCTCCTCTTCCACCTTGTGTAGGTGCAGCCAACGCACCGGATCGACCTCGTCCACCTTGCTCCTGCGGCGGTCACCTGCACCCAACGCCGTGCTCGTCGCCGCCACCTTAGGGGCCGTTCGCCCTGCCAGCGACGGATGGCTGTCGTACTCCTCCCCACCGTCGTTGGTGCTCGTGTAGGTTGAGTGCCAAGAGGCGTGGGAGTAGCGACGTTTTGCGGCAGTCTTGTCTACTGGCACGCGAGGCGGTAGGGTGGCACCGGCGGTGCAGTTCTCCTGTGGCGCCCCAGGCGAGTAGGAAGATGCCTTGTCTGAGGAGCGGCGACTGGCGCGTCGGGGTCGCAGCAGGTCGGCGCTATCCTCTGCTGCCCTTATGTGAAGAGTCTGTCTGGCGGTCAACAGTTTTTCTGCTGAGAATAGTCTGTCGGAGGGGTGCTCGAGGAGGGAGGCGCATATACTGCGCCGCGAGTTTGTCCGCGATCGATCAGCAGAGGAGCGCGAGAGGCTGTACGAGCCTACCGTCTTAAGCACGCTCGGTTGCTGATCGGCGTCCGTGTACCATGGGGCCTCAGACTCCACGGCCTGTTGACTCCCACGATGTCGCGCCTCAGAGGCAGACATCATCCTCTGCTCCGGCGTCTGCCACAAAGCTGGATGCGCCTCTTCTACCTTCGCTGCGCCAGCGTCGATGTTGACTCTGCCAGTGCACTGCTGCCGGGCATGATCAACTGAGGATGCTGACATCACGCGTGGCCCAACCGTCTGCAGGATGGCTGGCATAGCTTCACCACGCTTAACGAGCGTCTCTTCTCCAGTACCCGCGGAGCAGTGGCGCCCCTCCGTCCTCGCGAGAAGCTGCGCGGCCAAGATGGCGCTCGTTGTGTTTGTCTTCATCGAGGATGCCTCGGCGTTCGTGGCCTGAACACACCGCCGATGAGCCGTCGTCGCAGTCACCACATATGGCGACACGACTGCTTGTTCGTGCTGCGCGTGGTCGCTGCGGAGGCGAGGTCGGTTCGTCGGCTGCGGCTCCCACAGATCCTCGTCACTGTCCGTGTGGTACTCAACTGGCTCGTGCGTCAGGTAGCGGCTGTTGCGCTCATGCGCTTCTGCGCTATCGGTCTGGTCGTCACCGAGTCCCTCCGGACTGCTGCCGTCACAATGAATACTGCGATGCCCTTGAGGTGTGTTGGCCATGATGGTTTCCGTGATGACGTGCACCGACACGCGCGCCGGTACCGCATGCGAACGGGAGAGCGCGCGCTTCTTAGAGGCTCGAGGTGATGTATTACTGTTCGACACAACAAGCGGTTGAATCGCCTCCGCAACGACGCCGAGGCGCTCTGTGCCTGCGTCACTGCAATGACTAGCGCTCTCAAGGGGCGACGCAGCATCGGTGCTGGTGGACCTTGTGTCCTCTGCCTCGTCTTCCTCATCTTCCTCCGGCTCCTCATGGAGGCTGTCCTCTTCAGCGCCGGCTTCCGCATCGAAACCTGCATGCTGGTCTTGCTCTCCTTCGTGCAGACGCACCCGCGGGGGCCTACCAGGCGCGTCACGAGGTATACGATTGTGCAAGCATAAGGCAGGTGGTAATCCCCCCAAGTTGGTGCCGCTGCTCATGCAAGGCTCATTCACACCGCTGGCGGAGTGCTGGCGCTGGAAGAGGGTAGCCGCGGTCGGAGATGATGGACGACGCAGGATCGGTACACCGCGTGGTGGGCTAGACGAAGAGGCCGACGACATTGCCTCATGCACCGCACTGTCGCTTGTCATTTGCGCTTCGGTGGAGAGAGGGATGAGCGGGAACGCGGAGCGTACACCGCACACGAGGGTAGTGCCCGGCATAGCTGCATCCGAGTACGCCTCCTGCTGATGCGATGCGGAGGGCGAGGTAGAGGACTGGCTGCTTTGGCGCTTCAGCATCTCCTGCCGCCGAGTCAAAGAGTTGCTGCGCTCCTGCAACAGCGGTGTGTGGTGGCGTCGGCTGCGTGTGTTCGACGCATTACTGTGCGTTGGAGAGATCATTTTCTAACAACAGTGATGATGGCGCAGGAGAGAGCAGAGCGAAGTGGAGAGAAGAACGTGCCCCACAGGCTTCGAGGAGAGGGAGCTCGAGGATGACGAGATACACGTGGCGTTCGTCACGGTGTGTGTTTTCGTGTGTGTGTGTGTGCACAGGTTGACCAATGTCCCGCCTCTTCGCGCGTTCTTCCGTCCTAAAGAGGAGAGTCCCGCACAAACGCACAGGCAAACACACCCACCCACCCAGACACACCGAGGTAGCGAGAAAGTGGATGGATGAGATGTGGAGCCGCACCTACGTGGGTTTTCGGTCTCTTCTCCCTCGTTGTGTTTCGCCGTTACTCCACTTTTCGAGTTTGCCCGTTCTTCTCCCTCGCCTTCCTGGTCCGCTGTACTGCAACTTTTCTGATGTGCTGCCGCTGTGCGGGAGCGGGCGGCACACTGGGAGAGAAGGTAAAAATGAATGACAATGGTTCACTGTTGTGGCTAGATGCCACCGTCGTTCGTTGAGCAGTCAGTCAGAGAGAGAGAGAGAGAGGAGAGGAGAGGAGAAGAAACGAGAGTGGAGAGCAGTTGGTAGGAGAGGGGGAGAGACAGAGTGGGTGAGTGGGTAGGAGGGCCGCGGGCAACTTCACCTGTGGCTGCAGAAGGCGCAGCAGGCCAACGTGACTGAGCGCCAACCAAGCGAAGAGAGGCATCTACGCCATTGCGCGCGCGCACACACACACGCTTCTGGGTGAGAGTCGTGCGCTTCGGGCTTTGTTGTTTTCCTTACCGCCTGCCCTCGACTTCCTCCCTCTTGCCTGCGCACTTTTCTACAACATGAGGACAGACCCCCAGTCGCCCCCCCTCCCACCAATATCAAGGCACGCAGCCACACACACATACGCACACGCATATGCACGCAGGCAGACACGCGAATGGGCACCGAGAGGTAGGGTGTGTGGTGAGAGGAGGAAAGACGCGCCTGCGTCTCCGTTTTGCTCGACAGCGTTGGGTGGACGGTACATCCAGCCACTGAACATCGGGGAGACGCGACGGAGTAAAGAGAAGGTGAAACGGTGTCACGTAACGTAGAAAACAAGAGCCCCCCCAAAATAACCAACAGAGAGAGAGAGAGCGAGCGCGTTCAGTTTTGGACGAAAAAGGGCGTGGGGGGGGGGAGGTGGTGTGGCGGCTGTGGGAAACCGCCGCGAGAACAACGAATGGGCGATGATGTGTTGGGGGGGGGGGGCGGGATCGCTTTTTCTGGTGGGTGGCGGCGGCCCAGGTTCCTCACGCCGAGAGTGGGGTGGGGGTACGGGACCCCGGGGATACCGTGCGCTGCGGTGTGTCCCTCCTCCCCCTCCCCCCCCATCATGCGGGTATAGACCGAGAGAGCGAGAAAATCATTCGGGAGGCGCCCACAGAGAAGAGTCTGTTTCTTTGGCCATATGAGTATGTGCCTGTGTGTGTGACATGTGCGTGAGACCTCCGGATCGTCATCACTGCAACGTCGCCGTCGTCCCCGCACAGTCCTCGGCAAGATCGTTATGCCCCACCGGCTTCCTGTCCGTCATTTTGTGTTGGTTGGTCTAACGTACATGGGAGCAGAGAGAAAGGAAAATGAGCGCCATGCGGAGGGAGCGAGAGCTGCAGTGCTGCATGGCGTCAGCGTGGAAGTGATAGTGGGAGGGGGGGGTGAGAGAGAGAAAAAAAAACCCGACAGCGCACGCTGATGCCATCCAAAGGAGAGGCCGTCGAAGATCGGCGAGTGTGTGCACTCACGCCGCCAGGTTCTTCCCTACTCTTCCCATGGCCCCATCGACACTTCTGCAACATCCTCCAAGGAGTCTGCATGTGGTGCTACTGCTGCTGCCGCGGCGGCAACTGCGGCAGCCACGGAGGGACGGCTGGTACCGCTGGTGCTTGGTGACGTGCGCACGGAGCGGCGCTGGTGCGACTGGACGCATGCGGATGCGGCGGCGTTGGCGCATTGCAACAGTGACCGCTTGACGCTGCGACCTGCTTCTTCGTGACTGTCCTCTTGCATCGAGTTCTGGGTACATACTGAGGAGCCTGAGGAGGAGCACGACGATGGCGAGTCGAGCTGCTGCTGCTGCGTCGGCGACGCTTGGCTAAACTCGCCTGCATCAACGTGCGCGGGCACCACTTCCTCGAAGGACCGCACTGATAGCGGTGGCGCTGCTTCGTGGTGCAGTGAATCAACGGTACGGCTCGACCAGTTTGGCACTTGCTGAGGTGGTGCAGAGGCGGTCAGCGGCGGCAGCGTTGTTTTACTCGCCGCCGAGGCAGCGATGGCAGCGGCCATGGTGCGGGTGACCATTTCTGGAAACAGTTTCGACGGCTCTGCCGCCGCCGCTTCTGCTACCTCAATAGCACTTCCGTCAGGCTCAATGTTCGCTGCTGTCGTCGTGAGCACAGCTTCACTTGCGGCTTCAGCGACACTCACACGGCTGGTGCGTGGGGAAATGACGCGCGCCAGATCGGTCCACATGGCCAGCGCGCTGTGGTGCTGCAACCGCAGCAGGCGAAGAGGGTAGTCGCGCAGCGCCGCTCGCCAGCGCACCTCTGCATCACTCCTCTCGACCATCACCGACGCTGGCACCGATGCGGAGGTGATATCCACGCCGCCAACGCGGTGCGATGCGTCCTTGTCGCCGCTCCCCATCAACTCGCTGTGCCTCACTGAGGTGATGGCTGTTTCGTGGTACAGTCGCTGCAACTGCGGCAGGCGTCGCGCAACTGCAGTAACTACAGGAGCTGTCACGAGGTCCGGGTTCAGGGCAAGCAGGTTCAGCACGCGTAGCTCCGCTAGCTGGTCTAGCTGGCGGATGCTGATGTCCGTCAGGTGCGACCAGCCCGCGCCGTGAAGGTTGAGCTGCTGCAGGGCAGGACATGCCTGGATGAGCTTGCAGAGGGCTGCGTCGGTGAGAGTCCGCAGGTTGACCAACTCGAGCGTGTGAAGACTCATGAAGGTGGGCAAGCCGCTCCTTGCCGACACCATCCAACAGGCGCTGCTCAGCCCTTTGCAGTGGTAGAGGCACAACTTCTGTACAGTCGTCTGCGAGACGAGGAACCGTGTGAACACGTCGTCGCTGGCAAACGTGCACTCAGAGAAGGTGACGGAGGCGAGTCGAAGGCTTTCTTCGCAGCCGCCCACCTCCTCAGTGCGGCCGTTGAACCGCCGCAGCGCCTCTTTATCGAGAAGCATCCCGTGCAAGGAGACCTGCGACAGGCGAGGCGCCACGAGAGAGAGGAGAATGGCGCGCTGCTGCACCGGCAGTGGCAGCACACGCAGGCTTCGACTCGTGAGCACGTGCACGTGCGCGAGTGAAGAAAACAATACCTCCACGTGATCTAGCCGGAGGCGGTGAACGTGCGGGCAGTGCTCCAGCGCAAGGACTCGCACCTGCGGGGCGGTGGAGTTGAGGAAGTCGACACACGCGTCGGTCAGTCGCACACAGCCCGAGAGATCAAGTGTGTGCAGCCGAGGACAGCGCTGCAGCACCTCTACGAGGAGGCTGTCCGTCAGGCGGTCTGTTGGTGGCAGCAGCAGCACCTCGGCAGAGGGACAGTAGAGCTGGGTCAGAGTGAGTGTGTCCTTCACGTCGCAGGCACTGAGGTCGAGGGTGCACAGGTTCAGTGCGAGAGAGTCGGTGCCAGATGTGTCTGTCGGCTCCGCGATGATGTACGGTGCATGCATCAAGTCACGCGTTCGAAGTAGACACCACAGTGCTTGCAGGCCCTCGTCACCGACTGCCAGCTCCGGCAGCGACAGCGCGCGCACCTGCGTGGCACCCATGAGCGCATTCGTGAGCTTCGTGAGTACAGCGTCGTTCCCTACGCACCACACCTCGAGATGAGCGAGGGAGGGGAGGGAATGCAGCAGCGCGTCTGAGAGAGTCGACATACCGGCGCACTCGTTCTCGAATCGAACAGAAAAGGTGCGGAGATGCACAGACGCCCATGCGCGGAATGCAGAGAGCTTAAAGGCTGTGGAAGCGGCGACAGCCCCACTGCCACTGGGCTGTCGCTCAAGCAGACGATGCAGCACCGAGACCTGCGCGTACGTAAGCGGCGGCTCCGTTGCGACCAAAGCCTCTCCAGAGGTGGCAGCAAAAAAGCACTGGATAAGCTGCGGGTGGGTCGGGCAGCCTAGGTAGCAGGAGGCACTAATGTACTCGAGTATGACTGCTTGGTCAGCTGCTGTGGCGGTCACCATAGAGTGGGAAGTCCCCTGGCCTACTCTGCCGTAGGCCCTGGCGAGCGATGGTGCAGCGGCCCCAGCTGCTGGCAGGATCATTCGCATCTGGGCCAGTGCTCCCTCTCTGCTGCCACCACCACTACCACGTTGGCGTTTGTCATCACGCAGCAGTAGAAGTTCCTCGTTTTGGAGCTGCAGCACAGATTCTAGTCGGTGCACGGCTTGACGCAGCTGCACTGCCTCTGCTTGGCAACTCGCGAGACGCTGCTCTACTGCCTCGTTTGTGTGTGTCAGCTTCTCTACCTGACGGTGCAGCTCAGCGCACTCCTCTAGCTTTGCTTGGTATCGATCCAGTGGTATGCCGGACGGAAGAGCTGCGGCGACAGCCGCAGCAGCGTCAACAGGTGGTAACATCCTTGGCGGTGGCGCCAAGGTGCGTGCAAAACCTTGCGCAGACGGCGCCGAGGCCTTTGCGAGTGATGCATCTGCTAAGCTCAAGAGCGGACTACTACCTCGGTAGAAGCCACCATTGGTGGACGCCATCGTGTTGGTGCTTGTCGGGGGGGGGGGGGTAGGGGTGATTAGAGAGAGAGAGAGCAGCCAGAGCAGCAGGAAAGCCGTCGCTGCCGCCGTAGAGGGAAGTACTGCAGCTCGGCTGTCGCGCTCTTCTTTGTTGCCGCGTTACGCTGTGATGGCCGGCGGTGGCGGTGTCGGTGTCAATCTCTGCGTCTCGGTTCGCCTTTAGGGCACAAGCAGACGCGATGGAAAGTGCAACCCCTCCTCGGAAAGAGAGAGATGAGCGCAACTGTGTGTGTGTGTGTGTGTGTGCGCGCTTGTGAATACCTCTGAGAGACCGCCTCTCACAGAGAAGAAAAGGTGAGAAGGGAGGGGGAGGGGTGGGGAGTACGAACAGCGAATGTGTGTCCGGCGTAGAAAAGAGAATTGCTGTGAAGTGTTGTGGCCAAGTAAAGTGCGAGGGGGGGGGAGAGGGAGGGCTGTGTGTGGGGTTCATGGCGGTAGTAGTATTGGTGGGCGTAGAGGCGAGGATGAAGAGGGGGCGTAGCTGGGGTGGGTGGATAAGGCAAGGAATAGAGAAGCACAACGGCGCCGTCTCG
>NC_009301.2:175060-204036 GCF_000002845.2 Leishmania braziliensis MHOM/BR/75/M2904 | reverse complement strand
ACACATGCGTGCTGCTGCCCCCCTCCCCCCCCCCCCCACACACACACACGCGCACTCCCCCATATACACCGCTCGATGGGACAGCCAACGAAAGGGAGATCGTTTCGCTTTGGCTTTTCTCTGTCTCTGAGTCCCTGAGTGCGCTAGTCCTCGGGTGTGCATGTGCGTGTGCGTGTCAGGGTGGGGGAGGAGGAGGAGGAGGAGGAGGAGGGGAGCGAAGCGGAGGTAGAGGAAAAACGAACGGAAAAGGGCGAATGGAAGAAATCAGAAGACCACACCGAAGAAACTGAATCGAGAGATGGAGCACGCGAGGAAGAGAGGCGGAGTATACGACGATCGTATCGATCACCCTGAATGAGCACAAAAGGAAATGAGAGCGCAACAAGAGAGGGACACACAGACACACACACACATCGCACACGCACAGGTATGCACAGACACGAACCGACCAACCATCCAGAGAAACACCAACCGCATCTTCCATTTCGCGCTCTTCGTTGATGTAGAGAAAACCAAGAACAGAAAAACACGTCGGTGCAAAAAAAAAAAAGTTTCGTTACGATGCCTCAGTCAGTGCGCCTCTTGGCCCGCTCTAAAGTTCCGCCTTCTTCACATCTTCGCAGTACACACGCACACACACACACGTGCCCAGCGGCCACTGCGAGAGTTGCTGAGAGAGAGAGAGCCAACACCACCGCCACCACCGCCCACTCCACGATCAGCCCCCCGCTACGGCTATAACGGCACTAATTGTTGCCTCCACGGTCAGTGCAAGCGAAGAAACAGTAAAGCAGAAAGCAGAAAAGAGGTGAAGCGGATTGTCCCATATAGGCACCGGTGAAGAATGGGAGAAGGAGGAGGAGGAACGACGAGTGAGCACTTGCGAGGCGGTAGTCACCCCCGCCCCCATACCACTCTCTCCGGCCTTCCCTTTTCTGCCCTTTTGTTTCTTCTTCTGTGTGTGTAGCCTCGGGGACCCGTACCCCACCCCACTCTCGGTGTGAGGAGCCTGGACGCCTCCCCGAGGGAGGGCACCACGTGGCGGCCAGCACGACGGGAGCGGCTGCGAGGCGAGGGGGTGGGTGGGGCCTGGTGACGCGTCCTCTGTGGGAGAGAGTGAGCAGGTTTGAAGACGAGAACCTCTCTGTGCGTTACACTCGTGTCTGTGGCGCTAAGGGCACAGAGAAGACGGAAGAGAAGAGAGAGCCGGGCGTGGATGCGCGGAGACGGGGGCATGAGAGGGGCACTGCTTAACACCGACAGCAGGGAGCGAGATGAAAATGAAGATAGAATGTAAAGAAACGATGTCGAGCACGCACCGAAGAGGAAGACGAGTGTTGTAGCGTTGAGGGAGGAGACGAGACGTACAGCCTGGCGGACAGGAGCCGCCCTCCCTCAAAGAGGGTCTAAAAACAAATCAAATCGGGTGTCAGCTCAGTACACACCCACACGCACACAGCGCAAGCAAGCGAGAGAGCGAAGGGGGTCTATGAGGACATGAATGAGAGGAAGTGGTGGAGGTGTAGGCGGCGGAGAGAGCGTGTGTGTGTGTGTGCTGTTCTGATGTAGAAACACGTAGAAGGACAGAGAGAGAGACAGACAGGCACACAGAGAAAGACACGCCAACGCAAGCAGGCAGCTCGAACAGAGATTGCCGTGGATCAGCGGAAGAGGAGTTCGATGATCAGCCGAGAAGAGGCAGCAACAGACATGAAAACAAAATAGAAGCGGTAATGCGACGTACAGAGGCCAGCGGCAGCTTGGCCTACTCTCTCCACCCCCCACATCACGCTTTTCTCTTGTTATCCCTGCTGCATGCTGGGGTGACGTCGCACCACACACCCATAATACCCACCTTGATCCCTCTCCTTGGCTTGCTTTTTATTCTAGATTCACAGACCGCTTGCGGTGCAGCTCGACGGCGGTTCGGTGCTGCGACGCGCACTGGTCGGCGCCGACATTGGCGGCGCGTCCTCGCCGTGCTTCTCCTTCATAAGATTGTTGAAGACACTCAGCGGGGTGCGCAAGTGGCCATCTTTGACGGCCGGCAGCTGCTTGAGGCTGGGGTCGCGTGCGCGGAGCTGGATGTAGGCGGGGCTCCGCCAGGAGGGGCGTTGCTTCAGCAGTTCGTCGCGCACCGGTTGCAGCACCTCCTTGGGGACTACAGGACTCAGCGGGTCCTCTTCTTCACCCGGGCCGCGCATGTTTTCCTCAGCGAGGATTTCAGCGGCGTTGTTGTCGAGGGAAGGGGCGGAAGTGGACTGGTGCGGTGTCGCCGCGCTGCCGCGTGGGGTGCGGGACAAGGCGCGCGGCGACGGCTGCGGCTTTTCCGCCTCCGCCCGCTGCTGACGTTTCTTTTCCTCCTCGAGTTTCTGTATGCCCTCAGCGCGGCTCAGTAGTTGTGGCAGCACCTTGCTAGAGATGAAGCCGTCTGGGATAACGTTGCTGAGAGAGACGGCGTACTCGTTCAGCTCTACATGCGCGTAGCTGGCCGGGTACGGGTTGCGGCTCGTTCCGGCGCTCACGCCCCAGTTTGACCCGAGAAGAAAGTAGCGCGGTGGGCAGGACGTAAAGGGGCGGAGTGCCTTCATCGGCACCTCAACCTTGTTGGACTGCTTGTTGTAGACGCGGTGTGGGGCCATGATACAGTAGTAGTTCTCCTCCGGCCCCTCCTTGGCATCGAAGAAGTACTCAGCCACCGTACCCTCGCACTCGAATCCATGGTACTGGTTCTCGTAAGTGATCGCCGAGCGCACCACGGCTGCAAAGCGGTAGCGTTCCTCCTGCGCGTTCAGGAAGGCGGCCCGCGGGCGGCGCTCGTCCGACGAGTTTGTTAGCATCAGCAGTACCTTCTCGTTCGTCGCGTCGTACACCATAAGATCAATCGTGCCGGTCTTGACGGCGTTCGGGTCGTTGTTCTCACGGTAGCGGTACGTAACGGGAGCCAAGATGAGGAAATGCGGCAGACCATGGCGGTCGGCAACTTTGCTGCCAAAGATGCCTCGGCTGGAGGTGAGGGAGGGGACGTAGTTCGACTTCTGCGGTGCCCAGAACTTCTTGTAGTCCTCCAGCGTCGTTACTTTCTGGCCAACGATCTTGTTCGGACCCATCTGTGGTACATCTGCCGTGATACAGGACAAGAACCAGTACCGGAATGTCTCCTTGTCTTTAATGGGCTTAATCTTCTCAATTACCTCCCGCGCGCTGCTGTTCGTGCGCTTTATCATTGCATCCCAGTCATCCATCGAGAGAATGTTGAGGTAGTTCTTGTAGGCCGCATCCACGATCTTGGGCAGCGAGTACTGTGCCACGCGGCTGGATGAGACGTACTCGTTGTCGGCAGGCAGGCCGTGCAGGCTGGCATCCACGCCGCCCTCGTTTGGGTTGGCCATCTCCTTGTCCTTACGGCTGCACAGCGAGGCGAGGCGGTCGATGCCATACTCGGCAAAGATGTCGTTACGCAGCTCCACAAACGCCTCCAGTCGTTTCACTGTCGGGCATTCCTCCAGTGCTTGGCGGAGCTGCGCCACCTTCTCGCGCATCTGCTCGTACTCGACTCGCTTGTTCTGTAGAACCTGTTGGCTGAACATCTTATTATGCGCGTCCACTTCGAACGGCTGTGCCGACTGCGTGAAGTACGCCTTGCCGCCCATCTTCTTCAGCATCGCCGGCACTTCTCCGTCGCTGCTGTCGCTTGTGTACTGGCCCTCCTCAAGAGTGGCGTACTGGCGGTAGAGGGCGACGGTCGCCGCACTCTCTAGCAGCAGCGCCTGCGACGGCATGTATGTCATGAACATCTGGTGGCGGAGCAGCACGGCGTTTTCGCGCTCCCAGGCGGCCAGCTCACCGTGCGCCTCCTTCAGCTGTCGCTGTTCCTCGCTCTGCAGGATGTCGTGCTGCAGCTCCTGCTGCTTCTGGGAGAAGAAGCGGGCGCGAGCCTTGGCGTCCTGCACGTACATCTGCATGTCTTCTCCATCACTGAGGAAAGGCTTGAGCCGCTGCTGCACATCGGCACTTTTGAAGGCCTCGCGCAGCTGCGCATGGATGGCGACGCGGGCCGTGAGCTGGTCGGAGCGCGAGGACTGCAGTGTTTGTACTATACGGTTGCTCGCCACATTCGCGGTCAACACCGTTGGGTCGCCAGCGTAGTAAATCATGTCGGTCGCCATGACCGTGGCCAATGTCTGCACGGCTGCACTCATCTTGAGGAGTTGTACAAGGGAGAGCGAAGAAGAGGAAAGAGAGAGAGAGAGGCCCCGTGAGACTGGCGTGTGTGATGGTGTGGAGTTTTCCCCCCTTGTTCTGGCACTGTGCGCGTGTAAGACAACAGCAACAACGACAAGGGAGCGAAAACGATGCGAGGCGGACGCAGCAACAACACCAAATAACGTCTCTCCCTCCCGTTCTCTGCGAGTGTGTGCCGCTTTGTCTTGCTTCTGAGTTCGTTTCCTCTTTTTTTCTCTCTTTTCCTCTCTCTCCTACAGACAGGCACTGACGGGCACACGGCTCCCCTTCTCTATGGTCGTGCCGATGGCGTAGAATCGGAGGAGGAGTGGTAGAGAGGACGATGAGGTGGTAGTGGCGGCGACGACGGTGGTGAAGAGACCCTCTGCGAATGGTGATCAGCACAGGGAGGGGAGGGGAGGGGGCGGTGCGTGAGGGTCAAACACACGGAGAGAAAAAGGCACACGCACACCCACACAGTCCCCAGCAGGCGTGCACGCAGACCGAAGCAATCAAGGAGGGGGAGGAGGAGGGGGAGAGGTGAAGCGTTGGGGAGGTGCAGACGCATGTCGCATGCCCTCATTGACACGGCACCACGCCACGGGCGTACAGGGAAGCTGGCGGGGTCGACGAGGTATACCGATAAAACGTCCCTCTTTTTTTTTTGCCTTTTGAATTTGATGCGTTTTTTTTTTTCTCTCGCCGCTGACGGGCATTTCCCTCGCCTTCCGATGGGCACACACACACACACACAGCGGCAGACCCACGATGTCATCCACACGCGCACAAACGACGGGAGATGGCGCCGCGAGGGAATCAGTAAAGTCACAGTATGCCCGTCGCCACGATATCGTCGGCGGCAGTGACAGAGAAGGAGGAGGAGGAGGAGCTCGGTGAAGAGACAAGCCCGAGTAGCAGCAGCAAAGAACAAACAGAGGTACACGAAGAGGATAGAGCAGCTTCGGCAATGAGCCGATAAACACAACCCCCACCCCACCCCAGCGATGTCCGAGGAGGAGGAAGGAGGTGGGGGGGGGAGAGGGACAGGCAAATGAAAAGAGGACCGGAGACAAGGCGTACAGGCACCCACGCACAGACATGCGCGCGCCATCAAGGTGCCGTCCCGCTTTCTCTTGCTCACCGAAAGAAGTCCTTGTGGTCCTCCGTCTCCACCACCGTCTCGGGCACTCCCGTGCCACGTGCTTTCTCCATCACCTGGATCTCGTCCCAGTTGAGCAGGTCAATGTTGTCGCAGTTCTCGGGGGCGAGGTAGTTTGCCTTGCCGTGGAAGGGCACCTCCACCTTCTCGATCAGCGGCTCCGTCTTGATGTATTCAGCCACGCTCGTGTCGCTGGCCGACATCTCTGCCATCATCTCTGCCAGTGCCACAAGGCTGTAGTCTTCCAGGTTGATGGCAAGCGTGCCGGTCTGCTGCTCTTCGTTGATGCTCCCGTTGTCAACGGGAGGCGACTTGGCGTTCTCGACATCGACCGATGAGGACGAACCAGGCGTCGACAGCTTCCTCGAAAGATGGCCGCACGTGTTGCCACCCCGCTGTAGACTCCCTTGTGAAAAGCGACGGAAGTCACCCCCATGTCCATCCTGCACTCCCTCTTGCATCTCCGGTGGCAGCCGCGCTCCCTCCTGCTCTGCTAGCAGGAAATCTGTATGTCTCTGCTGCGTGTCCATCTCCTCCTGCAAATGCTGTGCACTTACCATGGCACGGTGTCGTACCGTCTTCTTCGTTGCCCTCGCCGCAGCGGCCACACAGCGCCGTGTGTGTCGAGACGAGACGTCACCGAACGGGTTGCTGTGCTGCTGCTTGACAAGTTCTCGTTGCTGCCGCCGCGTCAGAGGCTCGTAGGGGTCGAGGACGATGGTCTGCACTGGAGAGAAACGGTAGTTCACCTCGGAGTCGATAAAGAGGATGCGGCTTGTGTCCTGCCCTGTGCCGTTCACCTCGTTCGCCATGATGCGCAGGTACTCGGTGTAGTTGTTGGGCGCCAAGCCTCTCTTGCGGTTGCCGCGGCCTGAGCCAGCGCCGATAATCTTGGAGTGGTCGTTCACGTAGCGGAAGGGAACGGGAAAGTCGAGACGGTGGAACAGGCTCATCATCTCCCGGTCGTTCTCCGTGTTGGTTGGCACAAACAGCGCAACGGCGCACTGCAGGCGCCGCAGCGTCGTAGCCAAGTAGGTTGCATAGGGGCGCGGCTTGACGATATACGGGCTGGCGGGGTCCACGAAGCCGATGGTGCCCTGCAGACGTATGCCGACAATCAGCCGGCTCGCCAAGGGAATGACCTGCTGGTTGCCTACCAAAACGATGGCGGAGGACATCCTGCTTGCATGCAAGAGGAGGAGCGCAGAGAAAGGAGTCCACTCCAGCCCTTAATCGTCCCCCGAGGTGGGGGGGGGGTGGGAGTGATGGCAGCACTTCTGTAATCCGCTCTTCCTTGAGCGTTAGAGTGTGAAGTATCCGAAAACACTGCCAGCGCCACATGTGACGCCGAACAGACGCATACACACACGCACACGTACAGACGCAGATAAAAAATGCTACAGCAACGCCTAAGCCGGTGTTGGCTCTTCCCTGCGGTCCGTGTCAGCAAAGGTGGGAGGGGGGAGGGAGCGAGCCTATATGAGATGTGTGCATCACGAGCTTTGGTGAGACATTCTACTCGTCTTCACCGAAAGAAAAGCAGCCAGCCAGCCAGCCAGCCAGTCTGCAACGGTGTAGGTGATACCCGATGAACAGAGGTGGAGGGGTCACCGTAGACGCCTTCCAGGACACAACTCGCACCCCCCGCATAAGCAGCAGCAGCAGCAGCACCTGAGGCTTGTCCTACAGCGTTCGAGTCGATCTTTGGTTGGGTGCGCGGTGCACGTTGATTCCTACAGAGGTGCCAAAGAGAGATATACAGCGCAACGGCGAAAAGGGAAGCGGGAAAAAACACTGTTGTACATTGTGTGTGTGTGTGTGTGTGTGGGTGGGTGGGTGTGTGCATCTCGTCACACTAGGAACAGCGAGAAAAATCACGCGAGTGAGTTACAGAGGAGGTAGGGACTGAGGGGCAGACGAGGGGCGGCGGCACCACGGGGCTTAACCAAGGCTGATGTGCACGTCATACATAGAAACGCGGTGCCGCCTCCGACATCCTTGTGAGGGCCTGTCCATCTTTCCCCCCTACTCTTTCGCCCGGATTTAATGGTTACCAGCCACTCCTGCTGCAGCCTTTGCGGTGCGGTTGAGCTGCTGCTTGAACTGCTGCTGGAGACGCCGCTGTACGCGCAGACGCTGAGCATAGCGCAGGGACGCCGAAGGTGCCGATACAGGCGCGGTGGACAATGCCGGTGCGCGCAGTGGGCGAGCACCGACATCCTGCGTCATTGTCGAGCCCCACTGCGAGATCCAGGAAACAGATCGAGGCGCTGCGTGCATAGCCTCTACGCCTAGGCCCCGAAACATGATCGATGTCAATTCCGTTGTCGCGGGCTCTGTGGTTGATGTGGCCGTGGCAGGCATGAGTGGTGGCGAATGCTGCAGTAGTGGCGATGCGTCGCGTCGGGCGTTTACATGCATACTCGCTGCCCCGCTCCCGCCGCAGGAGATGGGCGCGTCGCCGTCGTGTGGAGCCAGAAGCGGCGATACAGGGAGACACGGTGTGCCCCACCCGGTTTGCGTGGTTGGGCGTGCAAGCAGGCGTGGCGGCGCCGCCGCACCTTTGCAGTCGAAGGACGTATTGCACCCGCTGGTGTGACTTGGACCGCTTGCCGTAGCCGCCAGCAAATCGTCATCGTCTTTTCCAGGACACAGGCCGCTCACGCCACCCTCGCGGTGGCTCGCGGCGAGACCTTCGCGCTGAATGCCGCCTGCCGTTGGGCTGCGCGTGTGCGGCCAATGTGAGGCGGCGGTGGCATAGAAGGACGCAAATGGGGAGGATGAGCCGATTTTGCCGTTGCCATCGACACGTGAAACCGAAAGGTGCGCTGCGCGCCTTTTCGGTATGCGTGCCGCGCTGCTCGTGCCCGGGGCACCTTTCATTGGCCGCACACGCGACGGGCTCATCATTCGCGGCACCGTCCGCGGCGGGTAGGTGCCTGCGGCGTAGGACACAGTGGGAGGCGTGGAGTCGCCGCCGCCTCCGCCGTTCACATCGCGTGTGCCATCAAGCAGGAATCTCGCCTCTGCAGATCCAGGAGTGCGTCGCTGGGCCTTGCTCTCCGCCTTCACACGTCGGCGAAGCGAGGTGGTTTGCACTATTGGGTTTGCTGACGGTAGGGCAGCGCTGCGGCCGCCGTCCGCTAGGGTGACGGAGGGGGAGGGCTCTGGACGGGGCTGCGACGAGGGAAAGAGGTGATTGCGCCGCTCTTGCTGGAAGCGGACGTGAAGGTGGTAGCGCTCGCGCAGCGACACCTGTCCGTCGAAGGCGTCAAGCGGCACGTCGTCGAGGTACTTCAGCAGAAGCTCTTCCACGTCTTCTTCCTCCCGCGGCCGTGCGTCGTCGTTCTCATCTTCCCTAGGCGCGGGGTATACATCGGTGCGGTGGAGTTCCCATGCGCTGCAGACGTTCTCAATGCCTGAAATTGCGGTTGCGGTGCGTGACTGAACACGGCTGATACGTGCGTGGTAGTAGAGCGACTGTTCGAGTAATGCTTCGTGCTCCTGTTCCTCCAGGCGGCGCTGACGTGAGTCCCGCTCTTGCTGCGCGGCCGCCTCAATCTCGATGCGTCGCGTCGCGTCTGCCAGGCCGAGATGCGCCCGATAGACCTTCAGGGACCCTATGGGCTTCTCTGTGGATTTCCGTTGCTGTGGCGTCCAGTGTCCATGGCGTAGGGACTTCTTCTGCTGCCGCTTCTCCACCAAGGCGCGGGCTACACCGTACTGGTGGCCACGCGGGGCCGCACGCACTTTCAGATCATCACGAAAGGCCTGGCGGAGCAAGCAGTATCGATCGTATACGTCCGCGTCGAACGCGGGCGGCGGGCACGAGAGCAGTGTGTCCAGCTGCTCCGTCGTGAAGTGCGTCAGCGGCATCAGCAGGGAGAGGCTGGAAGGTTGCAGCGCATCGCCGCTCTTTCCTGTTGGCGCCGCCGACTTCTGCATTCTCTTTTGCGCATCAAAGCAGACGCGAATGAGAGTCCAGAACTCGACGAGCGGCGCCTCTGTCAATGTGGCTGCGTCGCGGTAGAAGATGAGCGGAAAGGCGAAGAACTTCTCGTGAAACGTTTGCGGTCCAACGTGCTCCGTCGTGCCGCGGTACGTCCATTCCTCCTCCGCGATTGCGATGTGGGCCACCACGGGGAGGCGGGTGGGGAAGAAGAGCTCAAGCAGCTGCAGGACGAACAGCACGAAGGTCCGCTTGTCCAAGAGACCTTCCTTGTCGTGCGGAAGTTCGTCGTAGACGTCACGAAGGGCCTGACGCACCAGGATGGACTGCCGCAGCTGCCGCCACGCTTGCTGAGCTGGCGCGGCCAGATCGGTGCCTAGAGGCGGATACAGGCCCTCCCAGCAGCGGCAGCCACTCATAGTGGACGCGACGGGGACGCGATGGGCGTAGGGCTTACGCAGTGATGGCGCGTGCTCCTGCAGCTTCAGCACCGGGTGCGGGATGACCGGCACGCCGGCGAGCAGCCCCTCCGTTGCTGGTGTGTACTCCGGCGCGTTTCCGCCAGCGCGGCCGATTACATGGGTGCCGGGGCCACCGCAGCGCAGCCGTCGCTCTTCGTACAGCGCCCGACAGTACAGCTTGAAGTGGATGAGCAAGCGACTCTGCCGGTAGCACCCGAGAAAGCGGTGCGCCGTTGTCGCTGCATTTTTCGCCTGCTGGTGTTGGTGTTGCGACGCCCTTCGTAAAGGTGACGCGCCAGTGCTGCTGCCCTTGTCGGTGGCAACGTCATTGCCCTGGCTCTGTATGACCTTGGCGTAGATGTTGATGTTCAGCGCACCGTCGTACACGGGTCTCGCCCTTCGTGAGGGGTCTCCAACGCGTTCTTGCCGCCGCCACTGGTGTCGACAGGCGTTGCCGTCGCCAGGGAGCATCGGCAGATGCGGCGCCTTCCTATTCGCTTTCTTGGCCTCCGCTGCAAGACGAGTGTCGCGCAGCACCGATGCTGTCGGCGACGTGCACCCTGACGAGGAGCCGTCCGAGTCGGAGAGGGTCAAGTCGCTGTAGCGCACACTAACGCGACCAATGCTGTGCAGCCAGCACAGTTTGCGTGTTCGGTGATTCACCCGGCGTGCGAGGCGGCGCATCTGCGCTTGGCGGCCCTGGTGCTGAGAGGCGCCTCTGGAGAGTCTGGCGATGCTGTAGCCCACATCTCCATTGATACGACCACCATCGCCTGCGTGCAACCCACGCGCTTGCGAGTCTCCATACTTTTCCATCGTGCCAAGGAGGCCCCCGTCTCCAGTCTCGTCCTCCGAGTCGGGCCACATGGCAAAGCGCGGATCAGGGGAGACGCGAATGAACCCCCCGGGCGGCAGAGGCGACGGCCAGACGTACTGGAGCCCGTACAGGTTCTCCGTGCCATCCACACACGCTGCGGCGGCTTCCTGACGGCGCACGCGAGTGTTGTCGTGGCGCGGCTCGGCGCCGGTGACTGCAGCAGCTCTGGTCGCCACTGTTTCCCTACAGTTGGGTGTACCTTCATGATGTATTAGCGCTTCTGCGCTGTCTTTTATGGCTGCCGGCCGCTTTGCCACGACGAGCGGGTCGCGGACGGCGGAGGCGTGCAGCGACGCCTCTGTACGTGTCACATCCTTGCACGCCGCCTCGACGGCCCACATACCCGGAGGAAGCCGGGAGCGCTGCCATAGCGGCGTGGTTGGCATCCGCGGCTTGCGCAGCGGCAGCTGCCATATGAGCGGAGTCGTTGACGCGAGCAGTTCGCCCTCGCACCATCGTCTCTGGCGCACAGCGGCGTTGCTGTTGCTGTGCTGCGGAGGAGGAAAGACGTACACATCCTGCAAAGCGTGCCGACGGGTGGTCGCGCTGCCACCAGCGCTGGGGAGAGAGCCCTGCTGCTCGTTCAGCACGGCATCTGTGATGGCAGTCTGCATGGGCACGTCGACGCGACCAGCTATGACGTCGCGTGCAAGTCGCGCCTTGAGCTCATACGAGGTATTGCCAGAAAAGCGGCGGAGGGAGGTAAGGTGTTGCCTGACTGCGTGCTCCTGCAGCCACTGCTCTCGCGCGTGCTGAGCGGGAGGCATAGCACCGAGTGCCACACGCTGTACGGTCTCTACAGCAGAGGCGTCGATGATGGAGCGGGGGTGCTTTGTGGAGAAGCGCAACGCCATTTCGTCATCTTTGACAGAGAAGACGACATGCTGCGCCATTACAACAACCTCGTCCACTTCATCCATCATCGGCGCCGCTACGTGCCGTTGCTGAGCGCCGCTTTCTGTCGTGCTGACGTGGTACGGTGTAAAGGACGAGGAGAGGGTTGCGATCCCGCTGGCCACGCCGTGCACTTCGTGTTGACACACCACATCGCTCTTGGATGGGCGCCGCTCCGCCTTCTCTAGCTCGTCGTCCATCCAGCGCCGCTCCCGCCATACCTTCCGTACCTCCATCTGCGCACCAGAGGACAGCAGCTCTGGCGTGTCGCGCAGCAGCCGAAGCTCTTCATGATAGCCCTCAGTGCTGAGCTGCATGAGCCGTTGACGGTACGCAGCGTCGACGAGGATGCGCTTCCACCACGGCAGCACACGTGCGCCGGCCGTGGGCGGCGGTGGATCATAGTGACCGCCGTCTTCCGAGGGGGGTTGTTGTAGGAGGGAGGTGTCGCCACCGTCGCAGCCGCTGTGCGCGCCCAGAAGAGGTGGTGTGTGTGTGACCTCTGGATATCTTGACTTGAACGGTGTTTGTAAAGCTGCGGAAGGATGCTGGTGCGACATTCCTGCGGCAGCTGCATCTCCACCTGGCTCGGGCAGCGCAACAGGAGCCGAAAGCGCCGCTAGCCGTGGGAGGGCAGGGGGTGCGACATTACTGTGCACTTCTGGATCGAAGGATGCTGACGTTACGCGGGTAGCAGTGGTCTGCACGTTTGCGTTCTGACTCGGGAGAGCGACACTGTTAAGAGGCGGTGGGAGCGTGGAGCGTTTGAGCTCTTGCCGCCGAAGCCAGGTCGGGGCGGCGGTTGGACGATCGCCTGGGTCGGCGGCAGAGACGTTAGCAACGTTCTCCTGTCCGCTGATCGTACTATCGGTATTCCCTAAAGCCTGAGGCAACTGCGGTGGCGGCGACGAAGCGAAGGAGAGCGTGTGAAATGCGTCACTCTCCATATCTTCAAAAGAGGGAGGGGTCAGGGGATGGGAGGTTGCGTGTGTGTCTGTGCGTGTGTGTGTGTGTGTGTGTGTGTGTTTGTGCGTGTGTGTGTGTGTGTGTGTGTGTGTGTGTGTGTGTGTGTGTGTGCGTGTCTGTGTGTGTGTGTGAGGGAGGCGCTCAGGGTCGCGCAGACGTCGCAGCTGGGCAGAGAGGTAGGCGGATCCCTCTTTTCTGAGTTTTTTTTCGTTTGACCGCCGCATGCACGCGCGCTCTCGCTTATCACAGTGATGATGATGGACTGTTGTTACGCCTGGAAGATTCAATTGATGTATACACATCCCTGTCTCTCGCGGATGCGGTGGAAGAGACTAAGGGGGGGGGAGAGAGGCGAGGAGAGAGGTGTGGTCTTGTACTGATCGCCTACGCGCACACACCCACGCTCGTGTGCGTCAAGAACTGATGTTGAGGGTTCTTTGAGTGCGAAAAGGATGCGGATATGAGTCGATGGAGAGGGGAGGGTGAGGGGTCGTAGATGATGGCGGTTCAGGGGAGAGCGCGAGAGACAAACGTGCATCCTTCCAACATGGCAGCAGCGAATGGTCCGCAGTGCACCGTTATGTGTCTCTATGTCTGCAGCGAGCCACCTTGGTGGTCGACTTGGAGCTCATTCCGTGCGTTCTCTAGAGCCCCAACGTGCCACATGAGGGGGTGGGGGAGGAGGAGGAAGGCACAGTGTATGTATGTATGTGTAAGAGCGCATTGTTTAGCCGCACATCCTCTTGTTGGTTTGGACAGGCGTGGGCTGACGTACGCTACGTTGTCCCGCTGTGATCACTGCGGGCAAAAGCGGCACAAAAGTCCGTCCGCGAGCAGCAGTCGTGCACTGCGCGTGCTCAGCGTGGCGCACAGCTGTGGGCCGCCGTTGACGCTCGCTCATCACCGCAGTCGAGCGCTTCATGCAGACGACCTCATCTTCTCACTGTACAGCATCGCCCTGTACGCTTCGATGAAGCCCTTTTTTTCGTTCATGCCAACCGACAGCGGCTGGCGGCGCATGCCGCCACCGCTGCCGCTCACAAGGAGCGTCTGCCCTCGCTGGCACATGACGTTGCGCAGCTCCAGAAGCGCCGGTGTGGACAGCGTCCAGTAGCACACCGACGCGGTGGATTTACTCTCCGCCGCCATTGACGGTGTGGCGCGCGCAAGGCGCGCGCTGCGGTACGTCACTTCAGCGGAAGTGAGGAAGGGGCTTGCCCACGCCGATGTCGTGCTTCCGTAGAGAAGCACTCCAGTGCGGAAGAGCGCCTCGAAGAAGCCCTCACTATCGTCGCCAAGCACGTTCTGCAGGGCAGGAGAGTCGTACTGAATCGTGGCAAGGTGCACCACACACTCTGCGGATGCTTTGTGGGGCGCGGCAGACATGCACGTTACCGTCGGCATCAGCAGAAGGCCACGTCCATTGCTGCACGTTCCCTCGCCGAACCACCACACCGGCACTCCGGCACGCGCCGCTGCCTTCTGCACGCGGTAGAGCGGCAACTCCGTCGTCTCCGTCTTCTTCTGGATGGCCTGCTGTTCAGCGTTGCCCGGCTGCTGCGCTGTGAGGAAGACGAGGGAGCCAGTGCGACGGGTGTAGGCCCACACCTTCCAGCGCTGCATGGGACTAGGCCAGAAGACGCGCAGACCGGGGGTGGCACCCGCTTCTGCTGTCGTCGTCGCATCTGGGAAACAAATGGCGTGATAAGGCTGGGCGAGCACCACCTCGAGAACCAAGGCATCCCACACAGACTGGAGGTTGCACACCACGAGGTCACCCGCACGGACTGCACGGGAGGAGCAGCTCGCCTCGCCGTTCTTTTGCTGAGGCTTTACCAACACCGCTGGCTGCTCTGGAAGGATGTGTCCGATAAAGAAGAGCAGGCCACGCAGCCACGCTCGCTGCAGCGGTGCAAGCAGGAGGCGACCCAGCAGGCCGAGATAGGCGGCATGGAGAACCCACAGCAGAGTGTCTGTTACGAGCAGGAGAAGCACAAACACAGTGCTGAGGAGCAAACGTATGGGAAACATGCAGATGGACGCTATTCGACCAGCGGAGGTAGGGGCAATCACGAAGGTGAAGGGGTGAATGCCAGTGGCGGCATCGCCAAAGTGGCGGAACTTCTCCATGGCCTCGTCCGCTGTCTGTCTCCGTCTTGTCGCTCGTGCGTCTCCACTCGCTCTGCCGCTGTGATGGCTGCGACCAGGGATGCCCCTCCCCCTGCTCTCTTTCCTCCACTAGAGAAGCAATAAAAGGACCGGGATGGCTTTTGGTGGGGTTTCGATCACGAAGTGCTCCTATAAGTGGTGATGAGTGACGTAGACGAAAGACGGCTCGCGGGGGTTGTCGTAATACGTGTGCGTGCGTGTGTGTGTGCACGCGAGAAGAGGCGTATAGAAAATACAAGAGAGGACAACGATGGGCGTCATGCCGACGCGGGGGGATGCGGGAAGACAGAGACGTTCATCGGGAGGAAGCGCAGAGGAGGAATAGGGAGGGGGAGGGGAGGGCGACGCGCGAACACACGTTTCCGATAGAAGCTGCAAACAACACTCCAACCACCACTGCTTGTCGCCCTCGCACCTCCCCTCTCTCCTCCTCCTTCATCAAAGCATACCCATACGCACCCACTCACGTAAGAGTGTAACAGGAGGTATGAGAGATGCTCGACCACGATGGTCTGCTGTGATCCTCTGCGGCCATCTATGGCCATTGCTCTCTCGTCACGTGTTGCTTCTTACTCATCCGAGTTGGCACTGGTGGGTGAGTTGATGGGTGTGGCGGATTTCACGACCGCAGACATCCATAACAAAGCGGTGGAAAGAGAAGAGAAAGCCGACGCAGTCACACCCACATCTGCAGAGATGATAGGCGCACACATCTTGTATGCCCCCCCGTGCTCGCGTGCGTGTATGGCATCTACTGTTAAGCCGCGATCCCTCTGCGAAGAGCTAAAAAAAGGCTCTGCTGCCTCTCCTTACACGTCCGATTCCGTCGTGGAGGGCTCGACAAGGTCCACCGGCAGCAGCGAGTTGAAGTAGTGAAAGTCCAGCATCACCTCGCTGCTCCGCGAATGAATGTGGACCAGGCGATCGGAGAACTTGTAGTGGGTGATAATCTCCTCGCTTGTGTAGGTGCGCTTTGCGGTAATGGTGGAGCCGCTCTCCATCTCTGTCGCGTCGAAGACGGCCACAATTTGAAAGTGCGCCCGGACTACGTCCGCGCGGGACGCGAACGTGGACGGCACTTCGGCGGAGGTGCCGCCGCTACCGAGAGACGCTGCGACGTGGGGTAGCTCCAAGAAGGGGTGCAGTGGACTGCGCTCGTCGATAATGTGAATAATTTCGGTCGGATACCAAAGGGAGAGCTGCCCGCTTTCTCCGTGATCGAGATACCTCTCCCCCGCGCAGGTCCAGCGCATCTCACGAACGCATAGATGGACCCGTTCCATGACATGGCCGTTATTCTCGACGAAACCGTGGCTCTGCATGGACAGTGAGACGTCAGGCTCAGGAATGCCAGTGGGCAACACCGATCGCTTGACGGCAGAGGCGGCGCTGGACGACGAGGCTCCCGAGGAGTGGGAGGAAGAGGCGGAGGTGCTCAGCGTGGAGGAGGCCGTCGTACGAGACGACGAGGCCGACGACGACCTGCTGGGGCTGCTCGAGGCGCTCTGGTGGGCCTCCCTTTCGGTGCACTGGACACCGCGGCGACCTTCGCTGCGCTGACCGCGATGGCGTCCCTGACTGGCCGCCTCACCGGCGCGAATACCACTGCCGGTCGTGTGCAGCTGCTGATCCCGCTGCTTTCGCCGCCGGTGGTGCCTCTGCGCAGGGGCCGGCCTGCTCTTATCCTCTCTGCTGCTTCTCCCAGCTGAGTCGTGTGGCGCCGGCGGGCTGCATTGACGGCTACGCTCCTTCTTGCGTCGCTTCTGCGCCTTTGCCACGTGACGGTTCTCATCGCTCTCCGTCGCCGGCACTGCGGTCCGCTGCGGCTTCCCCTCGCCGTCGCCTCCAACGAGCACCACTCTGGGCAGGTGCTGATGGGTGCACTCCCCCGTCGATCCGGCGAGCTCTTTGACGAGATGCGCGTCCCGTAGCGGCTGAGGCTGCTGCTGTTGTATGTGGTATTCTTTGAGGGGCTCTGCCGTCACACAGAACAGGCGTAGCTTGCCGCGAGCTAGCGGGATGTGGTTGTCTACGTTGGCCATCCGGAACACCAGCCGCCACGGATTCGCCCGGCCTGGTAGGCTTGTCAGCGTACAGAAGTCGCTAAAAACGACGCGGTGGCCCAACTTGTCCGTGTGCGCGGCCTTTCCTACGACGAGGGCGGCGACGAGGCCGACGAACAAAATGTTCACGTACGAGCACACCATCACGATGGCAGTGCGACCGCTGTAGCACCGGTGGGTGGCGACGCTCATCACGTCCTCGTCCTCGCCCATGTAGCCGCCGTTTGCCGCCAAACTCACGACCGTGAAGTAGATGGCGGAGACCACGTTCACTTGCGCCCCGCATGCCATCCCCCACGCGTAGTAGGCGCCCGTGATGAGCAGCACAATGATGAGGTAGAGAGCGACGGAGTACGTGAGGAGAACCGTCCACGATTGTGAGCGAAGAAAGTAGAAAAGGGACAAACTGCGAAAGCGAAAAGTGTTGACGCCGACCTGGTGCGCTGTGAGGTGACCTCTGTCGTCGAAGACCGGCACCTGTCCGGTTAAGCTCCTGGGGTCGCGGTGCTCCGTGCAACACATTCGCGACATGAGCGATGCCAGCGCAGGTCTTCGCGAAAGGCCTTGCGTTTGCGATACCCCACACCATGCAGGTGACGACGCGCCCCGCACCGAGAAGCCGGGCCTGCTGACCCCAGTCGACCCGTAGTCTGGCGGCACATCGAAGAGCGGCACACCGAGGATAGAACTCTTCAGCTCGCTGGGGAGGTCATGCGGGTCTTTCACTGCCCGCTCCTGCGGTGTCAACGAGACACCACGCAACATCGCCAAGCGGTGCGGATGCTGTCAATGAAGAGAGCGTGGGCAGTTGCGAGCGCGTCAGCGCGGCGCGGTAATGTGAGCACGCGAGAGGTGGGAGCAGGCAGCAGGAGACTCACCAGTGCACGGGTGATGCGAGCATGGGAAGTTGTCGTTGAAGGAGGTGCGTCGTGGTGCTTTTTTTGGGCGAGGCAACAGGAATGACCGTCCTAAGAGTCAATTTCTTTTCCTTTCGCTCAAACGAGTCACCCAACGCACCAAATCAACAACGCCAAGTGTCCGCAGAGAGAGAGAGAGAGAGAGGAGGGCAGGGGGAAAGAGGAAAGGAAGGAGGTGGGTGGGGGCTACTGATGAGCGCGTGCTGTCGTGTCACTGAGTGCTGAGGTGGCAGTGTCTCTGCCTCTGTGCAGTGGTGCCGCCACAAACGAACACCCCCCAATACGACACAATCAAAAAACAAGTCGAGTCGCTAATGTGTGACCGCCGGTGGGGTCTTTTTACCGCGCGGGTAAAACAACACAAGCAAAGCGGAACAGAGGGAGGGAGATGGAGATGGAGGGGCATGGACGAGTGTCGGCAAGCATGCAGGGCTGAGCAGGGGCACCGATAGTTGCAGAAGTAGCGGTACACTAGCCTTGCTGAGCGCTCAACACACTGATACAGTTTCCATTGCCCTTTTGTTTCTTCTTCTGTGTGTGTAGCCCCGGGGTCCCGTACCCTCACCCCACTCTCGGTGTGAGGAGCCTGGGCGACTCCCTGAGGAGGGGGTGGGTGGGGCCTGGTGACGCGTCCTCTGCGACAGAGAGTGGGCGCGCTGCCGAGGAAAAAGTGTCCGTTTCCCTATGGACGATGGGGATTGGAGTAGACGGTGCTGTCTGCGTGTGTGTGTGTGGGGTACTTGTGACTTCCTTTAGTGTTCTGCCCACCTGCCTGCGCGGCCCCGACCGTTCTTCCCACCCCCTGCCTCACTCACTCCCCCTTGCTCATGGCGCTCCTCGCCCCCTCCCTCTCCTTTCTTGACGTTGGTTGCTGCCCTTGTGGTTGTTCGTCTTGTTCATGAGCGATGCGGTTTGGTGGACGGGCGGGCATGCGTGTGTGTATGTCCGTCTGTTCACTTGGAGCGTGTCTCTCGTGTACAGAGGGAGGGGAGGGGGGTGACAGCGGGGGAAAATGGGTGGAGTGGTGGGCTACGTTGCCAAGGATGAAAGAGAGCTACAGCGACACGGTCAATGGGCGAAGCAACAACCCAAGGAAAGAAAACACGCACACACCCACGAAGGCCCCAACTCTCGTCGTGTGTGGGTGTGCATGTGTGGTTGGTTGGCAGGTTGGTTGGGGGAGGGGGGGGCACATTCTGGGCAAGTGCACGCGTGTACGTCAAAGAGTGTGGCGCCCCTCTTCCTCCCCTTTTTCCCCCCTCGCCAACGCCGGTTGCTCACTTCCCTCCTCCTCCTCCATTCAGCTCACCTTTGCACGTAAAAACTCGACGGGAGAGAGAAGCACAGTCGTGCGCAGGGACGTCTCGTGTGCACCTGTACAGAGGCAAAGGGGGAGGGAGGAAGGCAGCGGGAGGCGGCGGGAAGACGTCGGAGAGTAAGTGGGGGAAGGGATGGGGCAACACGAATGGGTGGAGGGCGACGTTCGGCGACGGTGGTAGTGCTGCAGCGGGCGGCAGCGGCGGCGTGTTACGCACCCCCACGCACACACACACACACACACGCAGAAAATGCCTTACTGTGCATACAAGACGGGAAGGCAAGACAGGAAAAAAAAAGCGAAGAGAAGACATGTCACGACAGTCGAAGTACACGCGCCCGGATGCACAGGCGCACCCCATGTGGGAAGGAGGAGGAGGAGGAGGAGGATTGGCAGAAAGAAAGAACGAAGGCGAAAGGGGGGGGGGAGGGGGAGGAGGAGGCAGACGAATACATTAACACACACATGCACACACACACACGCACGCAGAGGCTTAGCGCCGATGGCCATCTCCCTCTTCCGTTACGTAGTCTTCTTCTTCATACGTGTCTGCCGTCTTCACAATCAGGCGAATCTTCCCCTCGGCGACGAGCACCACACCGGCGCCATTCTGGTGGCCCACGTAGGCGCTCGTGCTGAAGATGGTGAAGACGCGAGCGCTCTTGCTCAGCTTCAGTCCATCGGACTTCTCCTGATGCGCCCGAAAGATGTACTCAAAGTGGAAGTGGTCGAGGAAGTCGTCCACCGCCTTGGAGCCGAACAGGATGACACCAGTGCCGCGCGGGTTGGAGCCAAAGCCGAACATATCGAGCTCACTCTCGTTCTCGGCCGGGTCGGCCCAGCACGTATCCATCCCTATTTGGCGGTACATGCGGTGCTGCGGCGTCTCGTTCTCTGGAGCCTGGAAGAACGACTCCATCATCGGGAAGTCAGCGCTCTTCAAAATGTCGAGCCGGTCGTCGACGCCACCGCTGTAGCGCGGGATGCCACCGTGAGTGCAGTAGATCTTCTTGTCAATGTTGGCCGTCAGCGGCAGATGGGCAAAGGCCTCACTTGCGCGGTGCCACAGTTCCTCACCGAGGGCGGCGCCAAAGGTGCTGTGGCATTGGGCACGGAAGCTCGTATTGCCGTAGCCGGATATGTCGCCGCTCACGAGGGTGTCTTCGTGGTTGCCGCGCAACAGCAGCACCTTGTGCGGGGCAAGCACTTTCATTGAGAGTAGGTAGGCGACAACTTCGACGCTGAACTCGCCACGGTCAACGTAGTCGCCGAGGAAAACGAAGCGGTGCGGGGTGTAGCGCAGATCCTGGAAGCTAATAAGGTTGTCCATGAAGTAGAAAAGGTCGCGGAAGTTGCCGTGCAAGTCGCCAAAGACGTAGCACGGCGACGCGACGGACCCGTGCCGTGGCTCATTCATCAGTATGCACTTCGCCTCCTCGCACAGGTTAATGAGCGTTCGGCCAAAACCCTCCACGTCATCCGGCGAATGCTCGCAGCCGTTGCGGACCGCAAAAGTCTTGACGATGTAGTGGTACACCGCATTGCCGTACGAGGACATGGGCGACAGCATGTTTGCGTCCCGCGCGAACTGCTGGTTGAAGAGCCGCAGCGTCTGATGGGTGAGGATGGCGTCCGCGTCCAGTGAAAGGTCGCGTGCAAAGAGGAGATCGCGGCGAAGGTTTAAGTGCGCCACGCCAGCGCGCTGCGCGAGGCTGGAGGCGGCGACGCCGGCTGAGCCAGCGCGAGGGTCCTTCGGGTGCGGCTCATCGTCAACCTCCTCACCACCGTTACCTGCTTTGGCACCGCTCCCATGCATAAGCACGCTACCGCGTCCAAGCGCACAGCTTAGCCGCCCTGGACTAACGCTGCTGAAGCATTCCTCGTCTATGTTCAGGCTAGGGGACGCATCTGTCCCAGCGCAGCCGGTGGCGCCGGGGCTGCCGAGGGAAAAGCGCTGCGTCCGAAACGAGCTGGTGTCCCGCAAGTACTTCGACGAGACCACCGGCGTGTCAGCGTCGCGCAGGTCTTGGCGACCGTACGTCTTGTCGAGCACTGAGGAGAGCGGCACCGAAAGCGCGGCGCCGTTCTCGATGACGATTACTGACATGGATATCTCGAAGCTCGGCGCCGGCGGCAGCCCACCCACACGACCACTCAGCCGCTCCGCCGCTGATAGGGGGCCTTCAGAGACGATGGAGAGGCTGCCGTTGCGCCGCATAGCGGTTGGGCTGGCTGTGATAAGCATGGAAGGGTCGCTGTGCACCGCGCCGACGCCGCCGCTACCACTGGGAAGGACTTGGTTCGGTGAGGACCCGCTGCAGCGCTTGGTCGCCATGCTGCGCAGCTGCCGGCTCAGCGCGTTGTTCTCCGACTGAAGGTCCAGAACATAGCTAATAAGCTCCTCGCGGGAGAGCTCCATCAAGTCGCTGGGCATGATTGTGACTATACCGCGAGTACGCCTGAATGTCTGCGCATACGCTTCTGGCTGTAGGCTAGTGGCCGTGCCAATCTACCCACACCCACCCACCCACCCACACACACGCACCCTCCCTCTCTTTCAATAATTGAAACAGCGCTGATTTTCTGTCTTGTTTTCTCCGGCTGGCACTCTTTGAGTAGCAAACGCGTGTGTGCGTATGTGTTGGCTCACGCTACACGCGGGTGGAAAGCAAGGGAGAGGAGGAGAGCAACACCACACAGAAAGTAGAGGGCTGGAGGCAGAGGGAAGGGAAGAGGGAGTGAGGAAGCGTAAAGTGAAGAAGAGTTGGTGATGATGATGGGCTGGGGGCAGGAAGCGAAGTGGGCGCGCGTACGCGTGTGTTCGCGGGCGCCGGGGTGTGCAGGGTGAAGAGGAAGAGCTCAGCGGCATGCACTCCACGGAGGACACGGGTATGAGACTCGCGGCCTTTCCCGTTTTGTTTTTTGTTTCTTCTTGTTTGCACTTCTTTGCGCAACCCCCACCCCGCGCGCATGTCCCTGAGGAAGTCGCCTGCGTGTGGGTGTGGGTGCGTTTCGCCCCCTCACCCCCATCCATTTTGCCTGTCGTGTTGTTCGTTTCGTTCCCCATCAGCCGCAACGGGCGTAATTTTGACGCCTCAACGGGGAAGGGGTGGGTGGGTGGGCAAGGGCGAACGTCTCGAGCCTCGTATCGATGCGGATGGCGTAGATATGCTACGGTGGAGGGGGACGGAGAAAGAGGAGAGGCAGGGCGCGCGACGGAGGTGCTTCCCTCCTCACCGTTTCATGCACAAGTCTTGTTTCTCTTACCCCAACGCGCCCACTCTCTCCCAGAGGACGCGTCACCAGGCCCCACCCACCCCCTCGCCTCGGGGAGGCGCTCAGGCTCCTCACCACCACTAGGCAGCGCGGGCCGGGTGCGATGCGCTCGAGTCCGGCTGACACGCTGCCTCACACCGAGAGTGGGGTGGGGGTACGGGACCCCGGGGATACCGCACGCTGCGGTGTGTCCCTTCTCCCCTCGTTATGCGGGAATATACACACTGAAGGAGAATACAGAGGTGGAGAAGAGGCAAAAAAGAGAGAACACCTCGCACAGTGGGACGTGGGCTGGGAGGAGGGGAGGGATGAAAGAAACTCCTCTCCCTCACGCGCCTATGCCTCTCAGTTCACGAGCTACTCAAATGATGAACGTGCCTGCATCTTCCACCTCGTCTGAGTTGAGTGGCTAGCCGACCTCCTGATGACCACCCCCTTCGCATGATCCGGCTTGATTGGGGAGGTGGTTCTGCTGTTCTTCTGTGACCATCGTCAGCAACTTCGCCAGTATCTCGCGTATCTCCTGCTCTCGGGTGATCGCCGCTGCGGATCGCTTCGGCTCACGACTGCTGCATGCGACGAGCCGCAGGAGATCTGGCATCATGCATAGCAAATTCTTCGTTGCCGCACCGCTTCCGGCGCGCGGACCGACTCGTGCGTTGTTCTGTGCACTCTGCAGCATGTCACGCAGGGTGTCGACGAGTAGCGCGCCGGCACTGGCGTCGTCAGGGTTGCTAACAAACTGCGCTATGATTGCCTTGTTGCGGGATTCCATAGAGGCTTGTGCCACCTTCTGCAGCTGGCTGCGCGAAGCCGCTGCCGGTGCGGTGTCGGAGGCGTGGCTGGCGCGCTGCGACTGTGCCGGCGCCTCGTGACAGGCGACGGTGCCCTGCAGACTGAGGGGCATGTGACTGCTATCACTGCCGCTGCGAGTGTGATGATGCTGATGGTGGTGCTGCAGTGTCGAGGCGGACGACAAGGGCGGTAGGCGACCTGTCGGCGTGGCCGCGACGGCGTCTGCCCAGCGCTGTAACAGCGCCAAACTCCGCCGCGCCACCCGATCCAGCGCCACGCCCTCTGCAGTGGACGCGATTGATAAAGCCGTGATGGCTGTCGCTGCACATATCACATCCTCATACTGCTCCATCGCAAAGTGAACCACCTCGCCGAGGATGTCCACAAGCAGGTCGAGCGACTGCAGCGCCGCCGTGACATGCGGCGGCAGCATCGTTGTTGTTGGAGTCGCGGTAGTTCCGCTTGTCGCTGCCGCTCCGGTCTGCGGTGTCGCCTCCAAGTGCCGCACCACCGTGGAGGTGGTGGTGAGCAGCTGCTCAAACACGCCACAGAGCGCGGCCACTCCATCCTGGCGGCATTGCACCGCGGCCGCGGTAAGGGCTGAGACACTGCTAACCTCCGTGCTGGGAGTGGGTAGTGACGACGACGGCGTCGGGGTGCGCGCCAGCACCGTTCCCCACAGCGTGCGCTGCAGTAAATTGACGCACTCTTCTAGGAAGAGCGCGGGGAGGGTGAAGGGCGCGCTGCCCAACCGCGGCGGCTCGGTTAGAATTGCCGCAGAGGCGAGGTGCAGCAACAACAGCGTACCGGTGACTTGCAGGGTGCTGGGGGCCATAAACACCAGCCGCACGTGATTCTCGTCGGTCGTCGTCGCTGGCGTCTCAGTCGCCGCGGCGGGGGTGTTGGCGGATGCAGGATTCGGCGGCAGTGCATCGGACTCTCTGCGCTTCGCAGCGGCCGCACCGAGAGGATCCATGCCCATGTGATGCAGTATCAAGGTGTTCATCGTCTCCATGACGGAGCTGAGATACCCCGGGTGCGAGCCAGGCGGCATCACCGACTTGAGTGGGATCAGCGCGCTCGCCGCCGTCGCTCTTGCATTGGTGGTGGCCTCATCGTCCCCCACTGTGATGGAGACCGACTCGTAGACGCCCTGTAAAACAAAGCTTTTGAGCGTCGCCGCTGACGGAAAGGCAGACAACAACACCCCGTTCCACATTGTCTGCGCCTCGCAGCTAGATAGTGTTGGCCACACCGCGGTCACCCCCTCGAGCAGCGTGGACTGCGCCTTGTTGGGGAAGTAGTACGAGTTCACCACAGCTGGGCAGCGGGTGACAGCCTGCAAGAGGAAGAGGAGGCGAGTGAAGTACTGGGTAGGAGATGAGGAGCCACCGTGTCGCAGCCCTGCGCCTGAGATTGATTTTACAGCGGGTGCTGGTGCCGCTGCACCGAAGCCGCCACTACCCCAGCCGCTGAAGAAGGAGCTGAACCCCGTCGTGCTGTGACTGCGCTCTACGGTGCTTGACTGCGTGGAGGCGGTGAGGTCAGCCGCGGCATCTGGCGCCGCCGTCGCGAGGCGCTGAAGGCGGAAGCTGTCGCAGAGGGCGGCTACAGCGGCCGCCATCACTGCGATGGTACACTGCTTTCCTCTTCTGTGGACGTGGGGTGCATTTGCTGTCCCTTCTCGAAGATCTGCAGGCAGCTCATCAGCACAGTCATTGCCCCCGCCACAGAGGATCAGCCGCTCCAGAGCGCTCCAGGCGAGGTGTACCCCATGCGCGTGCAGCCCTTTCCCTGGCATCTCGACAAGGAGCCCGTGGAGGGCGTGCACGGCTGCCAGGGCGGCCTGTTCGCCGGAGGTGCCCCGTAGCACCACGCAAACGTCGCCACACAGTCGCAGGAAACGCTCCAGCACCTGCGTGGCGTCGTCCTTGTCGTCCTCGGCTGCGGCGGTGGCGGCCTGCATGCGTGCGTAATGTGTTACAAGCAGGCGACTACCCGCATCAAACAAAGCGACGCGTACCTCCTCCAGCTGGGCCGGGTGATCGATAAAGCTGCGGAGCAGCTGCGGCATGGTCGTGTCCGGTGAGCATCCCCCTGCCGCCGCGACCACGACTGTTGCGCCGTCTCCTCCCAGCGCAGACGGCAATGGCGATGGCGGAGGCGTCGCGCAAAGCTCTGTCGCCACTGCAGCGACCTCCATGAGAGGCAGCAGCACATCCAGTAGGACGCATCGCCAGCACACCGCGGAGAAGCGCCAGCCATACGTCTGCACGAGAGCAAAGAATGTCTGCAGCGCGGATTGGCGCACCTCCTGTCGATCATCGAGGCAGCCGTTACGTAACTGCCAGAGGAGAGAGCACCAGAGGCGGTCCTGCTGCTGTTGGACGACCGAAACACTGTCGGAATATCGCGCCGGTGACTCTGGAGCCCCTCCAGCAGCCGCACTTACACAGTCGACGGTCGTGACTCTCACGACGCCGACGCTTCCTCTACTGGCGTTATTGTCGACGTTGCAGCGCTCGATCTCCTCGACTGCCTCGCTGCCAAAGACGGCGAGGTAGTCCGCAATAGACCACAGCAGCTGCACGGCGCTCAGATTTGTGTGAAGCTTGCGCTCACCAGCAGTCCCTCCATCGACGCGGTGCACTGTGAAGGCGCCGACGCACACGATCAGGCGGTGCAGACCGTCCACCTTCAGGCGTGGAATGTAGTTATGCTGAATGCTCTCCAGCGCGCGAAAAGCCGTGTTGAGGGATTCAACGGCTTGGCTACTGGACGTAGCAGCACCTGCAGCGGTGGAGGGCGCATTGATGATGCCCAGCTTCTCGAGAAGGAGACTGGAGCTGCTAGCGCTGCGACCACCGACGCTGTTAGTAATGACGCTGCTTTGCAGGATGCTGCTGCTCCCACCAGTGCCGGTGGCGCTGGTACTTGTTAGGACATCACCATCCGCCTTGGTCACCATGGTAGTCCGCTGCAGCAAGGACAAAATAGATTCCCAGGCGGCGCCGTCGATGTCTTCGCCATAAGACTGCACGATCTTCACAACGTCCATCAGAACGGCGGCGGCGGCATTGGCCAGTATCTGGGGGACTGCGGCAGCGACGACAGAAGATGCCGCGGATGTCTCTAACGCTCCCAAGCTAGCGGACCTCTCCTCTATCTGTGGCGGTGCCAGACCCTCATCTGTCTCAAGGAGAGCGGGGGACGTGCGATCCTCCCGCCCCCGCTGCTCCGCCACGTTTGTCTCTGCAGCCGTTGCTGATCGTCCGCCTTGTCCACCGCCTCTGCTTGGCGACCCAGCATACTGTCGTTGCCACTCATGGTAGACGCCGTCGAGTAGGGCAAAAGGCCTCGCCAGCAGCTGCTCTAGCAGGTCGAGGTTGCCAGACGCGGTCGCCGGCGGGGCCGTGGGGGCGCTGCTACGGTTGGCGTCGAGGGAGTTGTGAAGGGCGATCGCCTGTGAGGATCGATGCACAGCAGCGAGAAGCCGTGAGGTGCTTTGTCGGGGATCCGCCTGCACGAAGGGCAGGAGAGGAAGCCCACAGCTGCCGCCGACGCCAGCAGGGCAGTCCTTCGCAGCACTTACGGCCAGAGAAGACCCCGAGGCGGTGGTGGCGAAGAGCGCATTCGCGACTTGCGTGAGGGGCACAGCGGCGAAGGGGCCAGAGGTGAGCACGAGGGCAGCACTCTGCACAGCCTGGTAGGAGGAGGACGGCGCTGCGATCGCAGTGTCACTCAACAGGCTGCCACCTCCACCGCCGGCACTCGCCACCGCCGCAATCTGATGCCGCCCTGCCGATCGACATAGCTGCACGGCTACCGTAGCAACGTGGCTGACGACTGTAGAGAGCACCAGCTCGATCGTGCGGGTTTCCTCTTGCGAGAGATTCCCACTCACCAGTGGCGTGTCTAGGACAGCTGTGACTGGTTCCACACAGCTTGACGCCGTAGCCGCCAGCAGTGCCCCCTTATGCGCCCTCATCATTGTCAACAGTGTTGTGCCCCACCTCTCCACGTGCTGGTGGTCCGTTACGTAGCGGCACACCTTCGTTTCCAGCTCCCACAGATGCAGTGCCCGCGCAACAGCACCGGTGCGCTGATGCTGCACCTGCACCGCTTGAGCACTGGGCCGGCTGCTCCCACCAATGTGGCCTCCGACATCTTCAGATGCTGTGCCGGCCGCCGCGTCGGTGTACCGCAGGTCTATGAAGGGCAGCATGGCTAACAGCGACACGCTCAGGCACTCTGATGTGAGCACCCACTGGTCTCCGCAGCCCTGCGGGTGGTGGCGAGGCAGTCGACTGGACGCGGTAGTGTACGGTGCCGTGACGTGCAGATCCCCGCAGGCCCACTCGTTGACGGCGAGTGCTGCTCCGTCCTGTTGTGGTGACGACGCCGCGGGCCCCAAGGCCACAGTTGCCCTCATCAGCTCCGCGAAGAAGAGCTCAAACTGAGCGTAGGGCAAGTGGCAGGCGTTGTGGACGCAGAGGGAGCGCAATGCGTCACGCAGGTGCAGGGCGTCACTCAGTAGCTGGTCTTCTTGCTCCTGCTCCTCAGTGGACTCCTCGATCCACGACAGCAACCGCTTCAGCATGTGCAAAAGAGGCTCTGTCATAGCGAAGCCGCGCGCGAGCAAGGCCCATCCACTCCTCAGCTGTGCACCGAGGGTATTGGCGATGACGTGAAGCGTCTTCATGATGAAGATCTTGTGCTGTAGGCGACACACACCAAGGATGACGGCGTGTTGCACGGCTGGTGCCCGCCAGCCGCGTGATGTGAGCACCGACGACATTGCCAAAGACGCAGGCGCCGACTGCTGCTGTTTGCTATACGGCGCCGATGCTGTAAGAAGCGGCGTGCCGATGCGCGAGGGGGCGGCGTTCATCTGCGACTGGGGCAAGGACATTATCCAGCTCCCGCTTCTGCCACCGCTGGGACGCGCCGGCGTCACTGTGTTGCCCAGGGTCGAGGAGGAGGTCGTGCGACTACGACGCCGCAGCCACCCAACACCCCAGCTGGGCATAGTGGGGGCATACTGTTGCATCCCCTTCGCGCCACCACTGCTATCCGGCGGCGCGGCGTCGCGATCATCGCTGAGGCTGAGCGTCGCGGCGGCGACGGATCCCGGCACAACCGGCTCAGCAGCCGCGCACGCGTCGTTCAGCGTGAGAAGCGCTTCCAGCAGGGTCGCTGTTGTGGGCGAGGACGCGTCTGACATGCCCGACGCGGTTGGCGGGGCCAGAGCGACCAGGTGACCAGCCACCGAGTCCGGCGCCCGCAGCACGTCCACGAGTGCTGCCAAGTAGGAGTCTCGCTCCCCGGGCAGCTGTAGGATGCAGCTGACTTGTACCCAGTAGCCAGTCGCTTTCAACACGACCGGCAGCACGTCCTCTTCGTAGCGGAGGTGGGGCAGACAGAGCTGCTCGCAGTGGAGAAGGTGCGGGTGCAGCGCCAAGAAGCACGCACGACACCAGCACAGCACCTGGCCCTTCTCTGTCGCGGTAACCGAGGACACCAGCTGCGAAAAGAGCTGGCCAAAGGCGGTGAGGCAGTTGAGTGCTTCCGTGAAACACTGATAGGCTGTGGACGCGTTCGTCGTACACAGGCAGAGCGGCGTTGACACTGCCGCCGCCTCGTAAGCATTCGCGGGCGCTGTCTTGATCTGCAGCGGGGAGGGCTTCAGTGATCGCTCGCCCAGGCTGCCATCAACGGTGTCCCCGGCGGACAGGAAGCGCGGAGGGGTGATGGGCAGCAGAGGCGACCTTGTAAGCGCCGCCTCCTCCGCCTCCTCGCCGTCACTGCCACCGCGTCTGTCATCGGCGCTCGCCTGCATGGTGGTGGTAGGAGGGGGTTGGATGTGGGACACCACCACTGCCTGCACGGACAGCACAAGGCGGACCAG
>NC_009301.2:169094-174960 GCF_000002845.2 Leishmania braziliensis MHOM/BR/75/M2904 | reverse complement strand
TTCATCAGCTCCTCGGACTCTGGGTTTGCCGGGGTGTCGTCCTCATCGTAGTATTCAAGCCGCTGCTTCTCCCACAGGCGGATCTCGACATCACGCAGGTACGGCGGCGTCTCTACGGAGCCCAAGGTCCAGTGCAGCTTGCCATCCTTCATGTGATGGGTAACGACTGCGACGAAGTCACCCACGCTGAGATGCATCAGCGCATTGTCGTCGACAGTGGCGGAGGTCATTGTCGTTGAAGAAAAGTGTGGGTGTCAGTGGATTAAAAGTGGTGGTACTTGACAGAGAAGCCAGAGGAGACGAGACGCTCTCAGGGAAACAAAACGAAAAGAGGGCGCGCGTGCAAACCTCACTGACTTCAACGATGAAGAACGCCAAAACAATGCGAAAGCAAGAAAAAGGGGGAGGGGAGGGAAAAGCCAGCAAGACCAACGTCAGACACGCGCGCGCACAGGTGGGGGAGAACGCCAGAAATGTGAAACAAGAAAACGAGTGAAAATATAGAGAGGGGGGGGGGGCGCAAGAGGAACACAGGCAGAGGACAACAGAAGAACAATCCCACGCAAGCAACGGTGAGGTGATATCACACGCACTGATGCACACAAGAGAGAGAGAGAGGCAAAGACACAAAACTGCGCGCTCAATCAAAGGGTAAACGCGAGCGGACCTCTCGAGCACCCAACAAGGGGGAAACAACAACAACAACAACAACAACAAAGAAGTGAAATCAAGTCGGAAAGGAAAGAGACAAACGGGGAGATGCTGACGTGTCTGGCAACGGACTCGACACTGTGTACGAGCACAGGTACGTGTGCGTGTGTTGGTCCGCTTGGCTACGTAGTCTTCCCTCTTTTTCTGGCCGTCTTCTTCGCAGAGGCGCACCCACACACACACACACACAGACACACGAGCAACCGAAATTCAAGCAAAAAAAAAATGGAGAGTAGGAAGGAAAGGAAAGCCCACTTCGCCGCCAGTGCCGGCGTAGGAGCAGAAAGTAGAGTGTAGCGCTCAATAGGCGAACGTATGCGGGACTGCCTATCCTTGCACGTGAGAAAAAGCAGCGTGTGTGCGCGCTCTAGAGTGAAATGAGGGGAAGGGGGGAGAGAGAGAAAATTGTCTGTGGTTGAGTAGCGGCAGCAGAAGTCCCCCGTGAACACTTGTACTATCAAAAGTGAGCCGTTAGGCAGCACAAGCAGAGAGAGGAAGGAAAGAAGAGGGGGTGGTCGAGCCCAGGGAGAGAGGCACAGAGATGATGATAAACGCCCTGCAGTTTTTTTTCTGCGTTTCTCTTGACGTGTATGCGAGTGTGCCGGTGGAGCGGAGAGGAGCGGAAAGCAATCGGCGATGTGGAGGGAGAACGGAGGAAGGACTACGTGAGCGTGAAAGGATAAAACACGGAACGTACGATGTAAACGTGCGCGCCTTCTGCATGTACGGGTAGGGGAGGGAGACCATACAGCAACAGCGTACACACACCCACTCACACACACACACACACACACGAAGAGAGCAGCGAAGAGGGGGAGGGGAGAAGAGGAGCCCTGAGAGAAGAATGTGAGACACCCAGCAAAGAAGAAGAAGAAGGAGAACAATGCCGAAGAGGGGTATTGTGGCCGCAAAAAAAAAAAAAAAACAGAGAGGGGAGAGAAGGTGGAGAAGTACAACGAGTAGAACACGCAGCCGACGATGCAAAGGTGGCAGAAAGTCAAAAGAGAAATGATAGCGACTCCCTGGCGAAGGAAAGAGAAACTAATTGTGATGAATGCCTAGATACGTCCAAGAGGGGGGAGGGTGTGCCCTGCCTCTACTGAGCGCTTGGTCGCTTGCTTCTTTCTGGTTTGCTCAGCAACGCACTTGTTATTTTCCTTCTTGAATTTGTTTGAGGGAGCGATAGGGAAAGAGATAAGAATGATGGGGAAACCTGTACAGCTGCGTCACGTGTGCTCTGTATTGCGGTAGTTATGCAGCGTGCGGTTGGGCAATGTGTGTATGGTTAGTCGTTGAACACAGTAGAAGGAGTGCGAGCAAGGAGAGAGAAGGAGAAGGGAGAGTGAAGGAGCAGAGGAGTGACGAAGTGGACAGTAAAAAAATCGCAGAGTAGGGAGGAGAGGTGAAAGACAAAAAAGGGAGGAGGTGCACACAGCAGGGCGACTGCGCCGTCCACTCGAGGGAACGGTTGATAAGAGTGTGCATTGGGGAAAAGAATACACACTCAGTCACGTCCCTGCACACGCGTTGCATGAGAGCAGCGATTCTGTCTGGCGCCTTTGCTTGGGCGTGTATCCCCCTTCACAAAGAGGGGGGAAAGACACTCTTGCCTGTACACAGGCGTGTGCCTGTGCATAATGGCGGCGGTGGCAATTCCTCCCATGGAGCAATCGCTGTATGTTGCAGCAGCAGCAGCAGAAGAAAGGCGGCAGCGAGCCGAAAAAAATAATGTGGCAGCGTAACGATGTGGTGGGGAAGAGAACAGACAATAAGGCATCAGCGGCGGACTCCCTTACCGACGTACGGCAGATGTGCTGAGCGCCTCAAATGCTGAGCAGCTTCATGTACAGATTTCGTACACAGCCGTGCACCACCTCTCCATCTATCCCCACGGCACTTTGCAGCTGCGTTCTTGGCGCACACAGGCACAAACGCCTCCTTTTCCCACAATGTCAGCGCTGCATCGACCTCCCTCTCGTGTCCAGAGCGCCACCTCTCAAACCCCCAAAAACTCCCTCGAGGACGCGTCGGTTGGATTGAGGTACCCCCCACGGACGCAGATGCAGGCCACTCGAATGCCACGTTGGTGCCAAAGGTCGCTGAGGAGACTCAACAGAGCGCTCCACTCAAAATTGAGTCCAACACCTCCGAGGGCGCTGTGCTTTCTCTGTGCGCACGCAATGGGGAGATGATGAGCGACAAAGGATACCTGCGGCAGGGCTGCTAAACAACAAGTCATGAGCTGCTCGTGGTATATGTGAATTCCTCCTCAGTCACGGTGCGCAGAGCGATAAAGTCACAAACGGTAACGACACGCCGGCATCCACATGTGGACCCTCCCTCGGTTCGACCTCCGCGGCTGGTAGAGGCGCGTGTCTCACCATCTTCTTCTAAGCCCACAGCACCTCCGCTACCCCAGAAGACGTCGGTGAGGCAAACACCACCACAACCGCCTTCCCTGTAGAAGGGTTCTGCCGAGTCCACAGTCAAGTAGCATTCCCCTCCCCTCGCAACACCTTGCGGACTGTTCACAGCAAAGCCGCGGTGGCACCCCCGAGGTATGGCGATGCAGCATTTCACTCCACTCCATGGAATACAACTGCAAGCGCGCCTCAACATGTCCGAAGGATGGGAAAAAGGCCATAGAAGGGCTCATGGACGCAGTGTGCGGTGCAGGCACCACCACTAAAACCAAGGAAACAAAGGGGCGCCTGGCAGACGACTTCTTTTCCATTGCAAGCTCGGCCTTCGCTACGGTCCGCAAGGACTCGCGAATGATTCACTCCGACCCAGTCCAGTGACAGTCCTCACCAACGTAAGCCGCATCGTCAGTTGTCCTTCGCAACAGCTCGGCATCAGCTGCCCCTTGAGGAAATCCTCTATTGGGGAGTGATGAGCAGGGCGGCGCCGCGAATATGTAGCAGCACATTCCGCACCGTGTCGAGGAACTCCGCGTGCATGCCTTCAAGAACTGCAACCACGCTGATGTTGGTACATGCTGTGGGCTTGGCTAAAGTACTTGCAGCAGCCCATACCCACGTAATCGACTGAGCCACCGCCACGCTCCACCTTCCCCTCCCTCGCCGTTGGAATGGTGCGCTGTCTCTAGTATACATCACCCCTCTGGAAGATGCGCCTGCTTCCCCTCCTCGCAGGCAGCAGCACAGTGCCCTACTGTGCAGCAGCATCTGGCGGCAAACGCCACGAGCACGTTCTCAAAGCCGGCCTGCTTTCCCTTCGCGGCGGGTGGGGGTCAGACCGGGGACAACACTCTCTGGGACAGCAGAGCTCCAGTACAGTGCAGCCGTGCATCCGTATCCACCTTTCACATCTTCCACTGCAGCACGCGTTCACGCCCCGTGTGTGCCACGCGAAAGGGGTAAACCGAGAACGATTCCGTCCACTGAGCGCGACCTCAAGCCTCGCTCCTTTCCATGGCTCGAGTGCGAGCTACATTTTAAACGAGGGGTGCTTTTGGCGGTGCGTGAAGTTCGCAGACCGGCAAAGGCCTCTCGCAGGACGAAGCGGTGCGCGCAGCTGAAGAGCGTTTGTTTTTTGGGGCGTCCCCATGCTGCGCTTCTGCCTGCAGGCCATTCCCTCTGCCGCCTAGCCTTGACAACTATGAGTGCTGCGGCCGTTCCTCTTCAGGTGGCAGCGCCAATGGGGCCTTCCCTTCCGTCTCGCGAATAAGACTCAGCAAGGCTGCTTCACAACGTGTAAGACCCTGAGGCTCCGGGACGCTTGCTCTTAGCTCCTCTTCCTGGGGAAGACATCAGCAACGATGACCTGCATGGCCACATCTCTCATCGTAAGATGGTGGCCCATAGCCCAGGTACCGCCGCAGCGTTGCGTAGGACGTAGGGCCTGTCATGCACCTCGGTTGGTGCACTGACACTCCGTTCGCTGCCATGCACATTGATGCGCCTTTTTTTCGCTGAGGCCAGCCCACACTGCAGGTTCGACGCCTTGGTTGCTTCGCACGCTGGTCATCTACATGCCAGGGGTGTGAACATCCGTGCGCCGCTCCTCCGGCTTGGCACCAAGCTGCGAAGAAGCTCGCCACCATCAGCTTCTGTAGGTGCGGCTCCCGTGTGGGTAGGAAGGCATTGTGTGCCACCCTGCGCAGTGCCGTATTCCCTTCCATCAGTTGCCCGTAGTACTCACCCCTATTGGATCTCCCTCCCACGACAGGGGCCTGAGCGCTCAGGCAGTCCAACTGCCCTTACCTCGATTTCGATGAGACGATTGGTCAAGTTGTCGCGCTACTGCACCTTCGCGAGTCGCTTGTCATTGAGTAGTGCAGTGCGCATCGTCAGCTCCGCCTCGAGGAGTGGTCTCGTGGACGTGGTGAAGGCGGTAGAGATTGCCTTGACCTGAAAGAAAAACCCACGAGAGTGACATGAGCGGAAGGCTCTCTTGAGTGTTTCATCTGTTGGCAGATGTGGCGGAGGGGGAGGCCAACCCCCCACCCCCAGCGATGTCCGAGGAAGACGAAGGAGGTGGGGGGGGGGGGAGAGGGACAGGCAAATGAAAAGAGGACCGGAGACAAGGCGTACAGGCACCCACGCACAGACATGCGCGCGCCATCAAGGTGCCGTCCCGCTTTCTCTTGCTCACCGAAAGAAGTCCTTGTGGTCCTCCGTCTCCACCACCGTCTCGGGCACTCCCGTGCCACGTGCTTTCTCCATCACCTGGATCTCGTCCCAGTTGAGCAGGTCAATGTTGTCGCAGTTCTCGGGGGCGAGGTAGTTTGCCTTGCCGTGGAAGGGCACCTCCACCTTCTCGATCAGCGGCTCCGTCTTGATGTATTCAGCCACGCTCGTGTCGCTGGCCGACATCTCTGCCATCATCTCTGCCAGTGCCACAAGGCTGTAGTCTTCCAGTGTTGATGGCAAGCGTGCCGGTCTGCTGCTCTTCGTTGATGCTCCCGTTGTCAACGGGAGGCGACTTGGCGTTCTCGACATCGACCGATGAGGACGAACCAGGCGTCGACAGCTTCCTCGAAAGATGGCCGCACGTGTTGCCACCCCGCTGTAGACTCCCTTGTGAAAAGCGACGGAAGTCACCCCCATGTCCATCCTGCACTCCCTCTTGCATTTCTCGGTGGCAGCCGCGCTCCCTCCTGCTCTGTTAGCAGGAAATCTGTATGTCTCTG
>NC_009301.2:153304-168994 GCF_000002845.2 Leishmania braziliensis MHOM/BR/75/M2904 | reverse complement strand
CCATTGGAGACGGTGCTTTCGCCTCAGCTGGGACGGCGGTGTGACCAAGCGGCCACCAATAAGACGCCATGCTGAAAGCGAGGGGGTGGGGTGGGAGAATGGGGTGAATGGAAGGGTGGGCTGAAGGGTGTGCGTGTGCGCACAGATGAACGGCGACAGCACCAAGGAAGGGGAGCCAATCAAACACACACGAAAAAGGAGCAGGCGGGGGAGGCGATACGACGGCAACGGAAAGAGAGGCGGCCCTCCTCCTCCTCCTCCTCCCCCACACGCGCACTAACACGAAGACGTCAAGACGAGAACGGCAACGGCGGCTAGCCCAGCAGTGCTCATATATAAAAAAAGCCGTGGCACGGGCAAAGCGAAGCAAAACAACATGCACGAGTGGACACCAAAAGGCAGCAGACCGGAGGGAAAACCGGGGCAGTGGCGGTAGTGGTGGTGGTGGTGGGGGTGCGGGCAGAGAGGGTGGGAGGGAGAGAGGGGGAACAGCGACAGGCGAGTGTGAACGGGGAAGTGTCAATGCGTCAGGGCAGCGAACACCCATAGAGGAGCGACAGAAGTGAACACTTCCTAAGTGCACTCCTCTTTGCCTTCTTCTTCCGCTACTCTACACGGCCGCTGCTGCTGCTGCTGCTGCTGGTGGTGGTGGTGGTGGTGGTGTATGCGACAGTGATCAACAGCACAGGGGGAGAGGGGGGGGGCTCAATCGTGGAGAAGGTGGTGGCGGAGGAGAGAGTGAGGGGTGATGGGTGAGGCGCACGACCACAGGACCGCGGGTGTCGGTGCACAGGGGTGGTGTAGTGATGCATGTGCGCTGCCCCTCGGAGAGCAAGGGGGAGAGGACATTGTGGTACGCCCACAGCCACACCTGTCCGTGTCGCTCTGCCCTCGCAAGCGTGCAAGCCCATAGGTGCGGGACCTTAATGATGATGGATGAAAAGCGCCATGGGGGGGGGGTGATTGCTGACTCCCGCTCTGCTGCCAGCGCTGCGCTGCGTGGTGAAGAGTTCGCCTGTTGCCAGTTGTCAGAGTTTTGTGCTTGCTTGTGTCGCGCAGCCGTCACGCAGCGACGCGGGGGAGGGGGTGGGGGAAGAGGACGGCAGGTCTCATGGTGAGCACCCCACCGACAACACACACACACACACACACACACATCAAGGGCAAGGCCAACGCGCAGTGTTTCCCACGCCGGACCTCAAACTCCGTCCCTTCCCCCCCCCCCCCCCCCATCGGGCAGATACTGGAGTGACTCCTCCTACTCGAGCGCTTTATTCGACGAGGCTTCAGTGGAGTCCGAGCGTGAAGAAGAGGAAGAGTCGGGCCCTCGTGTGGAGACTGGGTGACCGGCCGAGGTGTCGAGCTGTGCCGCTGCTGTCGCAAGCGTTCGAGGCCCTGGCGCGGCTTCCGTGGCTGTCGATGCAGCCGCTGGAATCGCGGCTGCGACTCGCGCGGCACCGTAAGAAGCGGCTCTTCTGTATTGAGAGCCGGTTGAGGTGGTCGGCGTACCACCTCGTCGCAGCAACCCACTTAGCCGTGCGTTCTCGTGCTCCTTTTCGGCACACCGGGCGTGCAAGACGCCGTTGCGCTGTTCCAGGGCGATGTAGTCACCAGTCAGTCGGTTCCACAGTCGACGCAGCTCGTTGCGCTCATCGCTGACGGCCTTCAACAGCGTATCTTGCCGCGCGAGCAGCCCTCGCATCGGGTTACGTTCACTGAGCTGTGCCATCTCTGCCTTCCACTGCTCCTCCTTGGACTGCTCTGCCCTTAGCAGCTCCCGCAGCTGCGCTTCACTGGCCTGCGCCGCGCGTAGTTCAATGTCATTGCTTACCAGCTCAGCGCGCAGCAAGTCGATCGTCTGCTGTCTGGCGCGGTGCCGGGCGCGGACATTGTCGTAGGCGTATTCCAGGGAGGTACAGAGGCCGGGAAGCGTCGTGGGAAGGCGATAGCAAGGCGAGCCCCTTATGTTCACTGCACCGGGGACTGCCGCGTTGCTACTGGCGGTGCTGCCGCCCCTGGCTGCTTCGGTCGTGTCGTCGCCGTCTGTCAAGTGAATCGCACTGGGAGCCGGTGGGACTGTGCTCGGGGAGGACGATGTGAGGGAAGACTCGATAGCATCGTCTGCCCACATGGAGCGCAGCAGCACGCCAAGCGTGTCCATGCACCCACGCTGGGCCACTGCCTGTTCCACTTGCGCTGATTCAGCCAGCTGAGACTGTGCCTGCGCATGGCGTGCAGCCTCTTTCTGAGACGCTACAGCAAGGCGGCATCTGTGGAAGAGGGGTCGATATCCTTCGCGCTCTAGCAGCTCCGCCTTGGCAGCCTTTGCTTCCTGGTAGAGGGCAGCGAGACCCGCCATGGTTCCCTCTACGCGCAGACACAGTAGTTCTCGTCCGGAATCCTGAAGCGCGTCAATGTTGAGCTGGTGGGCGGCTCTGAGAGCCGTCAGCTCGGCCTGCCGAGTGACGCGGTCGGCTTTCTGCTCTTGCAATTCCGCGTCGCGGCGCGCCATGGCAGCCTTGAGGGCATCCAGCTCTGCGACTAGGTTCTTCTCTCGTTCTTCAGCCGCCTCGGCTCTACTTGTAGTACTGCGCAGCTCACGCCGCGCCGTGTATACGTCCTGTGTGGTTACCGCCAACTGCGCATGAGCATCCGCCAGCTGGTCGCGCAGCTCTGTTCGTTCGCTGGCGACAGAGGCCGCGTGCTCGGCACGAAGCCGCTCCGAGCTCTCCTTGACCTGCCGCGCGCCATCAGCTGCGCTGAGCGCTGCTGCTGCTGCCTCTTCACGTGTGATGGCCACTTCCCGCTCCAGCTGAGCCACCTCGCGACGACGCGTGCACTCCATGTGCGCCAGTGCTTGGAGCACTTGACTGGCATGCTGCTGCCCTTCGCGCAGTTGCTCTGCCAGTCGCTGCAGTCGCTCCCGTTGTTGCTGAATCGGACGCGTGGGATCCACACCGGTAGGGGAGGAGACGGAGGAGAAACGGGAGCCGGCAGCGCTGCTCATTAGTGCTGTGCCCGCATTGCCCAGCGACACCTGCGGGCGCCGCGGCGTCGAGCAGCCGGAGACCAGCAACGCACCTGGGGCGCTATTGACCTTTGCGCCTGCGGAGGCGAATGCAGAGTGGCTGGCGCTCACCGCGCTACCACCGACTGCGCCGTCATTGATCGACTTTATGTTGTCCGCGGCGGCACCGTACAGCCAATGCTGTTGCTGTTCCTGGACTTCAAACCGCAGTCGCTCTTGGCTCTCCAGAGCGCTGTCGACGTAGTGCAGCAGCGAGTGGACGCACTTGAACAGCTCGCCTAGCAGTTCCCCTTCGAACAAGTACTTGTCATCATAATGCGCCTCGTCATGGGCGATGTCGACTACTTTACTGACGGCGTGCAGCGCTTGGGTGCAACGGTGCAGTTCCTGGTCGTGCGTGGCTTGCTCGAGAACGCGGAGCAGCTCACGACGCGCCTCCTCGTTCTCCATGGGGTTGACAACGATGCTGGGGGAGACCGAGGAAGTGGTTGGAGCTGCCGCTGCCTGCGCGGGCATCATGGTAGGGGACGAGGTCCACGGCGAAGCTGCCTGCGCTGCCTGGTACGCGTGATCCACGCTGGTGCCGCTCGGCACGACGAGCGGCGAGGGCCCCGGCCGCTGCGGTGTTGATGATTGGGCAGGCGCACTCGTCAACGCCAGCGCTGCCTCGAGCTCTCCGATCCGCTGGTGCAACATCGCACAGTCCCGCTCGCCCCGTGCAAACTCGGTGGCAAGTGCATGGTACTGCTCTGCCTGTGTTGAGTACAGAAATCCTTCAACAACCTCGCCGAGACGCACTTTGCAATACTGCAGCGTCGTGGGGTCCGCCAGCAGCTGAAGGAAGATGTGGTCCTGCGGCAACTCTGTCGTGAGCGTCATGATGATGCTTCGTACGCTGGCCTGCAGCTTCTCGTTGTAGATGCCTCGCAGGATGTCGTCGCTCGTTGCGACGGTCGCTGTCGATGCTGCGGCAGAGGCGTTTTGGCGTGCCCCATCACCAGTGCCGTTCTCCGTCGGGGGCGGCTCGAGAATCGCCTCTGTGCCAGCGATCCTCGACATCGGCGAAGTGAAACCGGTGGACAGCCCTGAGAGGAAAGATGTGGTGGTCGGGTTCATGCCCGCCAGCAGCTGAGCGTTGCTGTGGGACGGCGGGGTATGATGCAGGTAGGACTGCGTCAGCGGCGGCGCGCCCTGGGCGGTGCTACTGCTCGGCGTGGAAGAGGCGGCATTCTCGGCGGCGTTGAAAGCGGGGATTGTCGCCAGTGGCGGTCGACGAGCGCCAAGAGGTGTGACGCTCATCCGCAAGAGCCGGGGGGATTTGCTGAAAAAGAGCGAACACTGGAGAAGGGAGGGGAGGGGCAGATGACGGACCAACGACAGCGTCAAGTCTTCTATACGGACGCTTCACACACCCCACTGCACTGATGTGACGCCTATGCCTGGAGGGTGAGTACAGTCACTGGTACTGGCTCGTAGGAACTGCAAGGGCACGGCTCGATACGAAGCTGATATCCGTCGCTCTCCGGAGCTGGGCGGTGTATGTGTGTGTGTGTGTGTATGTGTGAAGAAGCCAAAACGTACCCGATCAGTCGATCTGGGGAAAGCAAAGCGAAAGAGGGACGTGTGCTGACGTACAGAAGGTGTATATATTTTTTTTTGGGTGGGGTGGGGAGGAGTATGCGCGTGTAGACCATATTGCCGCCGTAAAAAAGGGGGAAGCACCTCAGGTACGACCGCCACGCCTCCCTTTAGCGCGCGCGTGTGTGTGTACGTCGGAGGGAGTGGCGGGTGAAGAACACAGTCCGCCCAGAGAGAGGGAGGGAGGGAGACAGGTGGGAGTTACTGGACTTCAACTGCTGCCGTTCATCGTGACGAGCGCCAGAAGCATACGCGTGGGTAGAAGGGCTTTCCAAGCTTCGTTCCTCGCACACCACAAAATTGGGGTCATATGAACGTGGTGGCTGTGGTGGCTGTGGAAGCGGGGAATGGGTGACCCAGCACCTCACGCACGCATCCCCCTTGCCTGTGCGTGTGCGTCTGTGTGTGTTTTCATTGGAGCTATGGTGTGCGGCTTGACGAGCGCGCCACACCCAGGCAATCCAAAGCGCTGCTCTGCAAGTGTATGTACCACGGAGAGGAGGGGGGAAAGGGTGTCCCGTCAGCTTCGCACCCATGCAACATACCGACCCTCATTCTCTTTTCCTCCCTTCCCCCGGGACACGCCCTACCAACTTGGCCACCACGGCCCTCGTTCTGCTCCCTCCTTCACCCGTGCGAGCCCCCCGTTTTCCTGCCCTTCTTTGTCCTCGCATACACACAGCCGTGCACACCCCTGCGTCACGATGCGGTAATGATGACCGCACGTGCGCGCTTCAGGGAGCCCGACACTTGCACGTGAGGGAGGGGGAGGGGGAGAGCGAGGAGAGATGGCGCGTCTAAATTGCGAGGAAATGCTCACGCAGCTTGCCTTGCAGCACCACGGCTTCCGGGTGGTCCGGTTCCGCCTCCAGCGCCCGCATCACCATCTGATACGACAGCTCCAGCTCCCCTGCCTGGAAGGAGATGACGGCGGTGTTATACAGCGCCTCTGTCAGTCCCGGCGCCGCGAGTAGCGCCGTGTCCAGGAGGCGACGCCCGGCCTTTTCCTCCTTCTTTTCGTAGGCCAACACCGCCAGGTTGTTCAGCGCCTCCGCATGCGTGACGTCTGCGCCGACGGCAAGACGGAAGGCGCGCTCGGCGAAGGTCATGTTGCCCATCCCGATGCCCATGTGCCCGATGTTGTACCACACATCTGCACGCTGGCTGTCTTCCCTGCACAGTGCCAACGCACGGGACAGACAGCGCAGGCTTAGCTCCACCTGGAACGTGTAGAAAGCGCAGAGCCCCACGTTCGTCCACACCTCCGACGTGTGTACGCCCATCTGCAGCAAACGGCGGTAGTAGCGCAGCGCCAGCTCTGGCTGGTTGCGCTCGTAGAAGAGATGCGCGCCAATGCAGGCGATGGCCTCGATATTGCTGCTATCGAGGTGCAGTACTTGGTTGTAGAGGTCGTAGGCGGTACCGGGCTCATGCAGCTCGTCGCGTAGACGCGCACAGCAGAGAACGACGTGGTGGTCGACTGGGTTCACCTCGAGCGCTGCCTCGTATGTCTCGAGGGCTGTCAAAGGCTGGTCCATCTTGAGGTACACCTTGCCTAGTTGCATAACCACGCTTGTGTTGTAGTTGGCGAACACACGGCCCTTCGGAAAGCCGCCACCGCTACTGCCACTGCCTGGCCTCGCCTTCGATTCTCTCGCTAACATTCCTCCCCCGATGCTGGCGTTGGCTGGTGCGTCGAAGAGAGCGGCTTTGAGGTACTTCTCCGCCTCTCGCAGCAACCCCAGCTGGTAGTTTGCCTTGGCCAGGCGTGCCTTCCACCACCAGTCATTCGCGTTTGTTATGCCGACCTGCTCCTGCGCCGTGGACACCGCGGCAGTCTTTCCGGCAGGCGGCAGAGACGGTGGGTCAGCGCCGGGTCCGGCAGCGGCGCCAATGGGGAGGACGGGGGGCCGCTCTTCTCCTCCACTGCCCATTGGCAGCTTGGCAGCAACGCCGGACGCTGAAGGTAGCGGTGTTGTTGGCGTCATCACAGACTTGGCTGAACGCAGAGCTGCCGTGCAGAGTTCCAACGCCATCTTGGGTTTGTGTTCTACGTAAAGGAGGTAGTCGCACAGAAGCTTCGCCACCATCGGCTTCTCGCGCGCGTAGCGCTCAAGGTTGAGAGCCTGCACATTGATGTGAGGTCCGCCTGGTACGGACCGAAGGGACGCAGTGCCAAGCCGAACGAAGCGGCCGGTGACAGGACGCGCCGCCGTACCCCCACCAGGACCGCCGCGGACGGAGCCGGGGCGGTTCTGCAGCGTTCCTGGTCGCGCGTAGCCATACCGGCTGCTCACTGGTCGCCCACCGCCTGTCGACGTTCCTAGTCGACCAGCGCGACCAACAGCGTCAGCAGCTGTGCCGCCGCCTGCGGTGCCCTGCCGCGCCGCCCGCAGAGATGTGTTGGGCCGGTGCAACGTGCTCACGACGGCCTGTTCACCTTCCATGAGCACGTCATCGACGCCGTCGTCCTCGATTTCGGCATCGTCGTACAAGCTCTGGAGCACTATCGCCTTTGTCTGAATAAACCACATGCTCTCATCCATGTAACCGGCGCTAGATGATGTCGCCGCCGTGGCGCCTGTCAGAGAGCCTGTGCGGTCCGGGGAGACGGTCAGTGTGAGGTAGTGAGTAGAGACCTTCACGCACTCCTCCAGCTTTCGTCGACGCAGCAGGCTGAGCGCGTAGTAGGCCGGGTCCATCCCAGGCGGCAGCTCCGGGGCCTCGACTGCAGCGAGGCTCGCCATGACTCACTCTGGTGTAGCAAAAAATGCGCCGAGGTGCTGAGGGGGAATGGAGGTGTGTGATGTGTGTATACGCGCAAGGGAGAGAACGAGGAGGGGAACATGCGATTGCTCAGTTTGATCAAAGAGTTACCCCTTTCAATCCTTCGCTGTTTTTTTTGGTGTCGTTGGCTTTTATGGAGGACGTTCGTGGAAAGCGCTGCTGCACACACACAGACACGCGCTTCTTTTCCCCTCTTCCTCTGCGTTTGACGAAGTAAGCTGACCAGGGTGGGAGGAGGTGTCATTGAATCGATGGAAGAGGCGATGAGGGAGGTGCAAAGGGCAGAGGTAGAGAGGGACAGGGAGGGGGGAGGAGTATGGCGAGCCGTGGAGGAGGCCCTCTCTGAAGGTGGTGCTACCAAGTGTCCCGGTAGCACTGCGCATAAATGATAGGAGAGGTTCCGCTGAAAAGGTGAGTGAGCCATATGTAGTGCTCGGAACCTTTTCCGCGGAGAGATTGTAGCACAGGGAGAAGCGGAATGAGTCCACCGAGCTCCCAACCCCACTCCATGTGGAAGCCACGAATTGTTTCCTCCTCTATTCGTTTCTCATCCGATGGCGCTGCATGTGGTGGCGGTGGGAGGCACACGCTCCATCCGTCGCCTCGCGTTGAGAGCTCCCTCCACCCCCCCTTCCCCCTCTTCTGCGGTATTTCATTGAGGTGGCTATCACAGTGCGTCTTTCTGCGGTTGGCAGGTACAGTAGATTACACGTTCACACAGGCGTGCCTGGATGCCCAATACACGGAGAAAAAGCTGAGCTCGAATTTGGCCAATGAATCAAGCATCCCGCCCCCCCCTCCCCTCCTCCTCCCGTCCTCATCGCCACTCATTCACCCACTCGTGGGCGATGGGTGTAGTGCATAAAAAGGAGGGGGGAGGGACGAGGGACAAGATGAGACACGCCCGGACAGAGAAGAAGCGACGTCTGCGAGCAGAACCCCAACGGTCCTCCTCCCACCCTCAGGTCTGGCATCGCATCGCATCGCATCGCTCGCGCGCCGTTGCCGCTCGCACATAACCCTGCGTGCGTGCGTGCGCATGTGTGTGTGTGTGTGTGTTGTCGATCACCTCTTTTTCTGTGGTCTTCTGCTAAATCTCCTCCGGCTCAAACATTTCTGAAATGCCACTGCGACACACGGGGCAGTTGGGGCACGACGGGGCGCACAGTCGGCACATAACCTTGTGCTTGCAAGGCAGCAGGATTACCGTGGGGGCGTGGTCCATGCATACGATGCAGTTCTCTTGCTTGCCCTGGATCTCGTCACGGACGTGCTGTAGGTATTCAATCATATCGCGCTCCAGCAAGCGCAGGCGGGAGAGCTTGTAGCCCTGCGCGTCTTTTGGAAATAGGACGCACTCCTGGGCTAGGTGGTTCATGATGTCCTTCCGCAGACGGCGCTCCATCTCCTCATCCTCAGTCTCTATAACCTGGTCGGCGGTGCCGCGCGCCATAAAGGAGGCAGTGGCTGCCATGGCGGGGCCGCTGGCACTGCTACCCTGCGGACGAGGCAACGCGATTCGCTGTTGCTGCTGCTGTTGGTTGCATGTTGCCGGGGTGTAGGTGCCCATGGCTTGCACCTCTGCGTCGGACATTTCATACGACGCTTGCCCGTCCTGGCGCGGGTTGCGGTTATAGTCGCGCGCCATCATGGTTCCTTGTCGTACGAAGCGATTGCTGCCGTTGCGGCTGGCGGGGCTCACACTGCCGTCCGTGCTAATGATGGCACCGCTGCTGCTCGCTTCGCTCATGGCGGCAGAGCTTCGCTGGAGCGGCGCATCATTGCTGCCGACGACGGGGTGACTATCCTGCGTCTGTGGTGGCACCAGCGCCCTCGGCGAGCTCGCGGAGAGGCTCTGGCGGTGCTGCCGAGTGGCCCCGTGGTTGGAGAGAGCCCTTTGTTGCTGCTGCTGTCTCGGCATCACCTGCGAATGCGGCACGCTGCGGCTTGCGTTAGCGGCACCTGCTTGACCGTGGATCGCCTGTGACCTGTTCGAGTTAGCGTTGACGTTCGAGTTGGCGCGGTGGCGGTTCGCTTCGTACGGATGCAGACGGGCTGTCACCTCCGACAGCTCTTGCACAGTCGGCTCCCGCAGCGTAGGCTCGTTGCGAATCATTTGCAGCCACTCGCGGAACTCGCCCTCGCCCATGCTACTGTTGCTGACGCTGTTCAGCTGATACTGAACGCCGTTGATGGCGGCGAGCGGCGGTGGAAGCTCCAGCATAAGGTATACGTTCGTCGTCTGAGTTGGATTGGTTGAGAAGCCGCTGTAAACCTCACCCGCAGTCGTGCTGTGGATGCGCGCCACCACATACCCCTCTCTGCGAGTGGGCATCTCCAGCAACACCCGTACAAAGGCCCCGGAAAGGGTGCGGCTTGAGTCGACATTCTCGATCACGTAGATGGCGGTGTTGCGGCTTACCTGTGCTCGCTTTGCCGCTTCGAACAGGCGGCTGTCCTCTTCCGAAATCATCAGATGATGCGTATCACTCTCTCTCTCTCTCTCTCTCTGTCTGCGGTGTGGGAGGCAGCAGCTGAAGAGCAAAGCCGGGAAAAGGGTCCCGGTACAGGGGAGGGTGAAAGGAGAGACGAGGAAGGGCGCAACGAGAGAGCGCGAGAGGGGATCGCAGGGGCAATGCCAGGAAGTCACCACAGGGATGCCGCAAACCCCAAAAAAGAAACACACAAGTGGCGAGGAGCCCACCAAAGACCACTTCGAGACCGCGGCGGGGAAACGCTCACGAGAGGGAGGAGGGGGGGGGGGAGCTTCCGCAACGAAGAGTGGGGTAACAGAAAATAGCAACAAGACAAGAGAGAGAGAGGGGGAGAGAGGAAGGGGGGGGGGAAGGGGAGGGGAAGCACTGAGGGGTGTGTGTGTGTGTGAGAGAGTTGAGCGACGCTGGAATCTGTGTACGAGTCTGCGCGGAGACACAACAGTGGGGGTGTGTCTGTGTGGGAATGCCCTATAGCGACAAAGGTGGGAGTTATACTCACTTTCTCATGCATAGGACGCAAGCTTGAGCCGCTGCGTGCGCACACGTTATGCGGGAGAAAGCGAGTGAGTGAGGTCTACAGCACTGAGTTGTGTAGTTCATTCCGAGGAAGAGAAGGGGGGGGGAGGGGAGGGGAGGGAAGAAGTGACAAGCGAGTGAGCGCGGCGGTTGTGACATCAGGAACTCCACGTGCGAGGTCTGCGCTAGATGCTCTCCCTTCACATGACAGGTCGCTCTCTCCCCGGAACAAGCGCCTCAAGCAGTGCCATACAGGGGTCTGAGCAGCAGAGGCGTTGTGCAAGGCGCAGAAGGAGAGGCGCGTGCCGTAAGAGGGAGAGTAAGTCTGTAGTAGAGCGAGACGCAGCATCACCAGCGTCCACAGGTGTAGTCACGCGGTCAGACACCTACGAACAAAGAATTCTTGTATTTGCGTGCTGCGTGTGGATTCGAGTCGAGGCACGCACACCTACAAGACTCACACGTCCAGAGAGCTGCATGTGCCGTGCGTGTGTGGGGAGGAGGGGGGGTGGGGTGGGGCAGAGAGCACTTCATGCCCAAAGCGTAGCTGGGGAGGAACGGGAGAGAAAGGGGAAAAGGGGAGTGAATCGGGTGGGGTACCCCAATGAAGACACACGCCTTTCCTCCCACACACGCCCGAGAATGGTTGGGAAATACGCGTCTCTCACCGTTCCGTGAAGGGGGAGGGGAGGGGAGGGTGAGGGGAGGGAGGGGAGGGGAGGGGAGGTCAGCGAGATTGAGATTAGCATATACATACCCATTTACTCGCCTGTGTGGTGGCGCTGTTGTCTGTAAGGGAGGAGAGGCTACTAATGCACATGTGCCTGTGGGAAACAAGCGAGGAGGAGGAAGGGATGACGAGCATCGCGCCAAGATGATTTAGGGTAGTGCGAGCGAGGTCGTGGACGAGAGAGGGAGGAGGCGCTTCTGCAGCCAGCATCTCGTGCATGGGGATGCGAAAAGGTGTGCGAGTGTGCGTTTACGCAGATATACATGCACACCCACCCACCCACACACACACGGCATCAGCCCTCAGAGGGAGAGGTGGAGGGGATGGGGGCAAGGGGCAGCGATTGAGAACAGGCGAGTACATCATCCATGCCGCTCTCTGCCGTCTCTTCGCTTCCCCCCGCCCCGCTTCCTCTCTCTGCCCCCTCCCCCCCGTCTGTTACCCACTCGAACCCCCCCAAACGCCACCCACCCACCCAACAATAACGTCCGCGAACGATGCCATCACATCTGGTGGAAGGGGTGTGTGGGGTGTGTGTCTTGGTTGTTGTGGTGATGTGTGTGTCTTGTCTTTCCAGACTCACGTGCGAAGCATGGGACGACCCCATAAAGGCAGAGACGCTGCAGGTATCACCGGTGCCGAGGGGCTCTGAGTCAGAGGCGACCGCGGCCCATCCGCTTGCCCTGTCACACCACCATCTCTCCAGGGAAGAGATGAACGCATCAGTACCGATGGTGGCTGTAGGATTTGTAGCTTGACACCGCCGTAGCGACTTGCAGCACCAGTGTCGCCAGTGCTTGTGTTGGCAAGGTCTGTGCGATGGGTGCCCTTGTCGCTCCACTCACCTCGCGCGCGTGTTGCTGCCTGGTGAGGGCGAGGAGACTGCAGCGTAGTATCATAGAGGTCGGTTGACAGCGGCGCGTCGTCTGGTGGGTGGGTGCCTGTCCCGTTGTTGTCTACGGCACCGCCACGCCTATAACTCTCTTGCCATCGTTTAGCGCGCGGCCGAGGTATTGTGCTTACCGCTGCCGTCGCTGTGTACGGCCGTTGCCGCTGCAGCGCGCCGATGAGAGCTCTGCGGGGGTAGAGGCAGCTGTCCGCCGACACTGGCGCTGTGCAAGTCTCTTTCAGGCTATTTGGCGCACCAACGCTGCTGCCACCGCCGAGATGGTACGCCCCTTTCGGTGCGAGTTCACAAGAGAGGCTGGCGGTAGCAGGCCGCAGACTACCACCTAGGGTTGGCTGTGGACCGCCTCTGGCGGTCGAGGTGGCTGCGGAGGACGGGGGCCACGGGTATACACGCGGCAGTCCGCCCGCCTGTTCCATCGCCACGAAGTACGTTGAGGCGTACTTGTAGTCACCCACACGAGGGGTTGGGCGGATGGTAGGACTTTGGTCGTTGGCGACCACAGCACCACCTCGCTTCGGCGGTGCTGTGGCCGCACTCCTGTTCTGCGGACTGTCGTCTCCAAGAACGGGCATCCGCGCGACAACATCAAGCACTGCTCCCTCTGGCTGGATTGTGCTGAGGGAAAGGGTGCTGCTGCTGTTGTTGCTGAGACGGCGAAGCAGCAACTGGTGCCGCTGTTGCTGCACCCCGCGCAGTCCTGTGAGGTCGACAGCACTGCCACTGCTGAGGTTGCTCCACGCCGTAAAGTGGGCAAACGTGCCGAGGTCACTGCCGGCCTCTGACGTTGCTCGAGTAGCCATCGCGCTTGTTTGACCATTATCATTGCGCTTGATGTGCCCATTCACAATACTCGTTCCAGTCGCCGGCCGCGCATCTGCGACGACACCGCCGTGTGTCTGAAAGGCGGTCACAGCAGCGAGCGAGCGCACGCGGCCCGTCGTTGCCTCGTCCAGAGAAGACCGCGGTGAAGCGTTGAGCAGGTCTCTGCCCATCGCATTCGCTCTGTCCCCTCCGCCCGCTGTCTGCGCCGCGGCTGCCGGGTTTAGCAAGATGGACATGGAGGAGAGGGTGGGTGAGAACGACGAGCGTATGGATCGCGACTGCTGTTCGAATCGCTTCCCTCCGCCGGCAGCGCCGCACGGCTTGAGTGCTGAGTTCAGCTGCATCGCGACCAGGATGTGCGGCGGCGGCCGCAGACGTCGCTCCATCGCGTCAAGGTACTGCTGCTGAACGCCGCTGATGCTGCCTGGCCGGCAAAGTCGCAGCCACCCAATCACGGCGCGCGCGGTGAAGCCGTAGTGACGCATCATGTAGACGGCGAGCATGGTACCCGTGCGGCCCAGGCCAGCGAGACAGTGCACCGCTACAGCACCCTTCTCACCCGATGTTAAGGTGCAGGTATCGTAGCCCCGCGTGCCGTTCGCGTAGGCAGAGTCTGGGCGTTGAGCGGGTGAGGTCGGCGCCAATGGAGGAGCCGCCGTCCACGTCTCCGGCATGCCGCGGCATGTGCCGGAGTGCATGGGCGAGCATGACTGCAGCACTGGCCTCGAGTGACTAGCACAGGCGGAGTGGGCTCTCTTGGATGCGCTGGCCGCTCGCGCCGATGTCTTCGGCATCGCTGTTGCGGTCGACGAAGATGGAACCGACCACCACTGTCGCAGCGAAGCTGGCGCGACTGATTCACCAAAGTGCTCCTCTACTGCCTGCAGAAATCGTAGTAGCACTGCATCGCTTGGCACGCTGCCGTCGGCGTATGGCAGGTCAACGTGTCGTATGCCCAGCCGTAGCAGAGGCGAAGGGTTGTAGAGGCTGTCGTTCAGGCGCACCACAAGCTGCACACCCAGTTGGCGCAGCCGCCGTGCAAACACCTCAGCGGTGCGCTCGGGCTTGTCGTCCTGCGGGGAGCTCATGGCCAGGAACCGGCGAGGGACCACCCAGCTGTAGTCGTGCTGCTTGCCTTCCACATAGGCGGGAAGGTCAAACGTATGCACGTTGGCGAATCCGAGCGCAACGCCCTGCTCGAGTCCGGCCCACACGTCAATCAAGGTGAGCGGGTAGTTTGACACGCCTTGGCTCGCGTCGCGGTAGGAGAGAAAACCAGGGTAGATATCGACGAAGCCGCGATACCACGTCGCCGCAGCCGACCAGCCAAGACACAATACGCAGAAGGCGCCAACCAGACACGCCGTGTTCACCCGTTCCTGCGCGTCGAGGCTGGCGCACACAACCACTGGCCGCATTGTCCCCGGGGGGCCACCGGAGAGGGCCGTGGAGGCCGCCGAGATGGAGCTCGAGGAGTGCGATAGAGCCGATGCGGGTCGTCTTCTTCCGCCCCGCTTTCTGTGGGTATGGGTAGTGGCTCGTGAGCTCGTGTCATTGCCAACGGCTCCTGCAGCGGCAGAAGTGGATGCGGGTGAGGCGCACACGTCGACCCCTGTCACTGCCCGCAGCAGCTCACAGAGGCGCCGCGCAAAGTGCACGCAGCAGCCCATGTCCAGCGGGCCATAGTCGGCGAAGAAAGGACGGTAGAGGTAGGGTGGGGTACCTCGCAACGACACGAAGACGGCGTCCTGCCCCACGGTCGCCCTGGCGGTCGGGGCTGCGCTTGTGCTGGCAACTTTGCCGTGGTCCGTGGCCGTGCCACTGGCGAAGGGATTCTCCTTGAAGTAGAAGTCGTGGATGGCCTCCATGGCCACGGACGTCACCGACGCTACCGTTATGGCTGCCTCAGCACTTCCAGCGAGCGAGGAGGAGAGACATTCGCCTGTAGATGCAAAGTACAGGAGGCCTGGAAGGATGGGGATGGCTTGCTTCGTATCAAGGAGCTTCTGTAGCGTCAGCACCGTGGGTGGGGTGGATTTAGCCGCGGTGGTTGCAGCAGGCGTCATATCCAAAGGCTGGGGCGGCATCCTGCGAGCGAAGCGCCGAGAGGAAAGAGAACGAAGTGCGTGTATGGGTGGTGGTGGTGGGAGGAGGAGGAATGGGAAGGTGGAGGGGAAGAAGCTGAAACTTATAAACGTCACTCAGGCATGCACGACGGCATCTGCCAAGACTGCGTACAGCTTATATGCTAGCGCCTCCTACGAGGGAGGGAGTTGTGAAAAAATAGCACGTGAGAGTCGCGACAGATGGCCCAATCAAGATGAAGATGTACAGGAGTTAGGGGCGAGAAGCATACGCAATGGGAAGAGGTGCTTGTGGCGTAGGTGAGAGAGGAGAACAACAGTGACACAGCCTAGGAGATAGTGCCGCTGCTCTGCCCATCCGAAGGGCCACGCAGACAGGGCATCCAGGGATTCCAGAAGCGCCAGCACCGACGTGCCTCTCTTCCCTCTCCTTTCCCTCTACGTCTCGTAAGCCACCCGAAACGAGGAGAGAGACGGGGGGGGGGGTGAAGGAGGGGAGAAAACGCTTCTCACAAGCGCACGTCTTCTCAAAGTTTTCCTGATGCTCTTTGTGTTTGCCTTCATCTGTGGCTTCACCCTTCCACTTCTCCCCGGCGAGCACGCGCACACTCGCACGGAGGGGTGGTAGTGGTGGTGGTGGATGAGAGAAGAGGAGGAGGGGACATGGATGGGATGGGGTG
>NC_009301.2:150382-153204 GCF_000002845.2 Leishmania braziliensis MHOM/BR/75/M2904 | reverse complement strand
AAGAGAAAAAGAAAGAAAAAGAAAGAAAAAAAAAAAAAAAAAAAAAAACAAGAGAAAAAAGAAGAAAAAAAAGAAAGAGAGAAAGAAAAAAAAAAACCAAAGAGGAAAAAAAAGGGAAAAGAAAAAAAAAAAAAAAGAGAAAAAAAAAAGGAAAGAAAAAAAAAGAAAAAAAAAAAAAAAAAAAAAAAAAAAAAAAAAAAAAAAAAAAAAAAAAAAAAAAAAAAAAAAAAAAAAAAAAAAAAAAAAAAAAAAAAAAAAAAAAAAAAAAAAAAAAAAAAAAAAAAAAAAAAAAAAAAAAAAAAAAAAAAAAAAAAAAAAAAAAAAAAAAAAAAAAAAAAAAAAAAAAAAAAAAAAAAAAAAAAAAAAAAAAAAAAAAAAAAAAAAAAAAAAAAAAAAAAAAAAAAAAAAAAAAAAAAAAAAAAAAAAAAAAAAAAAGAAAAAACCCCAAAAAAAAAAAAAAAAAAAAGGGGGGAACAAAGGAAAAAAAAAAAAAAAAAAAAAAAAAGAACAAAGAGCCCCAAAAAAAAAGGGGAAAAACCAAAAAAAAGGAACAAAAAAAAAAAAAAACCCCAAAAAAAACCCAAAGGGACCCCCAAAAAAGCGGAAGCGAACACAAGGACAAAGGAAACACACGCCACCCCCCCCAAAAAGCAAGGGAAACAGAGGACACAAAGAACAAAGCAAACACAAGCAAAAAGCCCAACCAAGGAAACAACAGCAGAAACGAACGAGGGAGCGAGAGCGAGGGGGGGGGGGGAGAGCAGCCAGCCCAGAGAAGGCACGGCACTTCCACATCGAATGGTTGGCGCACCCGTACCGCCCCCCCTCTGCTTCAAGTCCATCACAGATAATTACATAATCAACGCAACGGGAACGCGATAGAGAGAGGGGGAGCGAAAGAGAAAAGAGGGAGACAAGTGAGAAGGACACCGGAGCCGAGTGCAGAGGGAAAGAGGGGGAGGGGGGGGGGCGCGTTGAGAAGCAAAAACAAAGAGGGGAGGCGGTGATAACGACGATTACTCGCTGACACAGACGAGGAACGAGACCCACACGCACAGGCCCGCGCCTCAACTCAAACGAGAGAGTAGGGTGGAGGCAACACAAAGTCTGTACGGGGAAACGTAAGGGTGGAGGAAAAAAAGGAAGGCTGCCCGTGGGTGTTACACAGAGGAGACTGGTTGGTGGCTGCCATTTTGCCGGCGATGACAGCTTTCCAAGAGCCAGGATCGTGCACCCTCGGCACTACATGATCGGCGGCGGGCGCAGCATGGATCGGTTGTCGGGGTAGCTGGGTGCCTGGCGCGCCTCGGGGTAGTATTTGAGCACGTAGGGATGCGTCGTCATCTGGCGCGCGTTGAGGCGCTTCTGGCGGTCGTAGTGCAACAGACCGTGAATGAGGTCGCACAGCAGGTCGTCGCGAATGACGTCGCGCACCGGCCGCGCGCGCGCGACGCGGGCGAGGTGCTTCGGGTCAGTGCAGGGCCGCAGGTGGCCGGTCGAGCTGTACAGCAGGCGCGCCTCCTCGGTGCCGCAGCGCGTGGCCCACTCGGACGGCAGACGGCAGAGCGTCTTCTCCATGAGGTGCAGGTGCTCGAGGTTGTCGTGCGTGTCGTAGAGCAGCTTGCCGGTGTAGAGCTCGTAGATGATGCAGCCCATGGACCACATGTCGGTGGAGTACATCCAGCCAAGGCCGAGGATGACCTCGGGGCTGCGGTAGTGGCGCGTGGAGACGATGGCGGTGCGGCTGTGCCGCTCGTCACAGCAGCCGCCGAGATCGCAGATGCGGACGCGACACGGGTCGGGCGGCAGCTGGCGGTTGGTGACGGGGTCGACGGCGGAGTCGCTGGTCTCCATGAGGATGTTCTCGGGCTTGAGGTCTGTGTGCATGAGGTGCAGCTCGCTGTGGAAGTAGTCGAGCGCGACGCCGGTCTGGAAGACGATCTGCGCGAGGTAGCGGTGGTTGAAGGGGCCGTGCTTCATGATCCAGTCCAGCAGGCAGGGGCCGTACTTGGGCATGACGATGCACATGTGGCCGCTGTCGTTCTGGAAGTAGCGCTGAATCTTCATTAGCGGGAAGCGGTCGGCGGGGTCCGCCTGGCGCACCTTCTCCATGAACTGGATCTCGATCTTGGCGTCGCGCGTGTACTTGGGCACGTTGCGCACGATCTTCACTGCGCAGTACTCTTTGCGCTTGCGGTCCCACGACTCGACCACCTTGCCGAAGGTGCCCTCGCCCAGCAGCGAGAGGATCTTGAAGCGCTGCGTCGACACGTCGATGTCCTCGCCGAGCACCACGTAGAAGTGGCCCTCCTCCATGTTCTGGTGCGGCAGCGCGTACGTCACCTTCTTTTTCTTGGGCGGCGGCGCCATCACCTCCACCACCTGAGGATTCTGGTCGGTCGTGATGGATGCCTCGTGATCGCGCTTGCTGCCGGAGCGGCGGCCGGCAGCCTCCTCGCCACGGCTAGTCACCATCACCGACGCGGTGGCCGTCACCTTGTTCGTTGAGGCACCGTGGCTGGTGGACACAGCTGCCTCCCTGCTACTAGCATAGGTGGTAGAGGCAGTCGGCGTCATCTCTGGCTTGCGCAGTATGGGCGCCCCCGCTGTCGTTGTGTAGGCATTGTTGATGATGTTCGTGACAGGTGCCAGGCGGGTGTGCACGTAGGCCATTATGAAGAAAAGGGAAATACAGTCGAGAGAGTCGAGGGGGGGGGATGGGGGAAGGGAGGGAGGGAGGGAGAGAGGGAGGCGGTATTTCCAACTGTGTGTGTGCGTGGGTGGGTGCGTCTGAGAGATCTAAAAGTGTTCGAGAAGGAAAA
>NC_009301.2:93261-150282 GCF_000002845.2 Leishmania braziliensis MHOM/BR/75/M2904 | reverse complement strand
AGGTAGCGGTGTTGAAGGGCCCGTGCTTCATGATCCAGTCCAGCAGGCAGGGGCCGTACTTGGGCATGACGATGCACATGTGGCCGCTGTCGTTCTGGAAGTAGCGCTGAATCTTCATTAGCGGGAAGCGGTCGGCGGGGTCCGCCTGGCGCACCTTCTCCATGAACTGGATCTCGATCTTGGCGTCGCGCGTGTACTTGGGCACGTTGCGCACGATCTTCACTGCGCAGTACTCTTTGCGCTTGCGGTCCCACGACTCGACCACCTTGCCGAAGGTGCCCTCGCCCAGCAGCGAGAGGATCTTGAAGCGCTGCGTCGACACGTCGATGTCCTCGCCGAGCACCACGTAGAAGTGGCCCTCCTCCATGTTCTGGTGCGGCAGCGCGTACGTCACCTTCTTTTTCTTGGGCGGCGGCGCCATCACCTCCACCACCTGGTTTGGCGCGGTGTTCGGCACCGCCGTGCCATCCTGGCGGCGCTGCTGCACATTGTCCGTTGCGGTGGCTTCATCAAAACCCCGCTTGCTACCCGATCGCCGCGCGTCGCTCTGGCTGCGCGACATCTGCTTCACATGGTCCAGCGCCTTGTTGGGTAGCGCCGTGGTCCCGGAGGCGGCAGCGTTAGCCTGCGCCTGAGAGTACACATGCAGCCCAGACCGCACAGCAGCAGCACCACCGCCATCAGCAGCTGCCAACGATGAGTCCATCCTTCTGCGCGCTGTTGTTGACTCGACGGGGGCCCCCTCCTTACGTTATTCGGTCGTCTCGATGATGCGCGTGCGTTGCTTCAAACGCAATAGAGAAGCGGAAAAAATGGGGGAGAGGGCGGAGGGGAGGGGGGGGGGGGGAAACGTAGAAGTGCAAACAAGGGAAAGGAGCCAACGAGGGGCTGCGACGATACAAGAGAGGGGGGGGGAGACGGTCTACGGCACGGTATATCAATACGTCCACACACGGCGGCTAAGAGAGAAATCAGGTGGAGAGAAGAGGCGAAAGGAGGGGGTCGGGCTACAGAGTTCTACCTAGTAGAGACTCGACGGGGGCACAGATCGCGAGCGAGACGCCGAGGCAGTACTCGCGACAACAGTGATCTCCACTACTCGTGCACGAGGTAAGGCTACCGGTGAGGGGGAGGAGGAGAAGTCATGTAAAGTGGCTCTTGTTGGCGTGTTTGCGGCGGGCGCGCACGTACGGGTGACTGTGAGTTCTTGTGCTCTTTATTGAGTGGGTGGGACGCAGCGGGCCGGCGTGTCGACGTGTAGGTGCGTATGTGTGAATGCTGATGGGAGAGAGAACGGAGATGCATGAGGGGGAGGCGAGTACACGGGAAGGCGCCATAGGGGTAGAGAGGTAGGCAAGCCGTGCGTTGTGCTCGTGGATGTGTTTTATGGGAGGTGGAGGCGCAACAGCTGAGGGGGAGAGCCAAAGCAGAAAGGCGCTGCACTGGAGAGAAGTCGCTCCTCAGTCCCCCCCCCTCCCGTCTTTCGCCTCGCCACGTCGTTGCCGCTCACTTTCTCCGTGACAGACGCGATGGGGGAGACGACGTCCCCTGGCGTCTTTTGCAGGGCCTGTTTTCCGCTTCTCGGTGGTGCACTGCGGGTGCGTCTACGACTCAACGACTGCCGCTTCTCAGATGGGAGCGGAATAATCGCCGCCATCGACGAGGAAGTCAACCAAGACACGGCCACTGCTTGTACGTTCAAGAGAGCCAAGACCAGTAATGAAGAACAGCGTGATACAACACACGGTCATACACACACGCACACACACACACGCACACACACACAGATTGGGTGGTGGTGAATGGGCTTGCCTCACTGCGCGGCCACGGGCAAGCTCCAGTGCTCTGCATCGCCGTCACGCCGTCGAGCTGTCCACGTAGAGAACGTCACTGAATTCGTTCACGACTGTGTGCAGCAGCAACAGCGTCGGCACCGTGCGCACAGGCCACGTTGCGTACGCCGACAGAAGCCTCATCAAGCTCAGTTGATCGAGCACCTCGTAGGTTTGCAGCAGCTCTCTCTCCGCCTCCGTGACCCGGGCACTGGCGGCGGCGTGTGAGATGGCGCTGTAGGGGCTTGTCATGAATCTGTCTGGCGAGGTGCAGTGGGAGGATCTCTGGAGCGTTGCCTCAAACGTGGGGGCGGAAGAGGGCTGCGGGGCGGCGATGCGCGTGTGCACCGTGGTGAAGACAGAGGACAGGACTGCCGTGGTCTCTGCGCCCGCTTCATTCCTCGTTGTGTCACTCGCTGACGCCGCCACGGCCGATGCGCTTGTGTATCCAGCGCTGCGCAGCTGCAGGATGTAAGGCAGGTTCGCGAGCAACGGCGGCAGACGGCGCAGGTTGTGCTCGAGGAGACGCACCAGCGTGTCAACTTCAAGTCCACGTTTTCCCCAAGTGAGAGCGATGACGTGATGCAGCATGTATTGCAGAAGAACTTCCACTGGGAGAGAGCGCTCCGTCCCCAGCAAGCTACCCACCCCATCGAGCGGTATGGCAGTGGATGCGCCGGCGATGGCCTGCATACCCGGGTTGGTGTGTGTCGAGCTGGCGTAGTTCTGTTGTTGCCCCTGCGGTTGTTGGCGTTGTGGTACAGGCGCGTCGGCGCCACTGTCAGCTGCGACCGGTGTGGTGCTGTCAAAGAGTAGCGCACGACTTGAGAGGGGCCTGGGGGCGGTGAGCAGGGGAAGCAGGCGGTCACCATAGCGCAGGGAGCGCGGCAGGGAATCAGCACAGCTGCCCAGTTGCTTCACTGTGGCAGAGACGGGAGCGGAGGAGGAGGAGGAGGACAGAGGGCCACCACCACTACCTCTAACAGTGCCACTGAAACTGGCGGCACCTTCCACAGAATGCGCGGGTGGCATTCGTATCGCCGAGCTGGATACCGGCTCAGCTACGGTCATCGCGGCGGAGCTTGCTGACTGGGTAGCTATGGCGGCGTCAAGAGCGGCATCAGAGGTGGCCGTGGCCGCGAAGGATAATGTCCTCGCAGGCGCAGTGTTTTGCTCTTCCCACGCTTGCTCGTACCGCTCCAGGAGGCTCAGCTGTCGCCGCGCGTAGTCGAGGCGCTGCTTAATGACATCGGCGGAGCGGCGAAGGTACTCAGCGACCGCTTCCGGAATGTCGGCGCACTGCAAGAGAGTGTGGGCCTGCTCCTTCGCGCTGCCAACCACCGCATCATGGCTTGTCGTGAGCATGGAGGTTTCGTGTGGGTGTGCCTGGGCACGAGAGATGAGGGGGTCGCGAGGATCGGGCTCGATAAGAATGCTGGTGTTGTTCACTGCGAGTACCGGCGTGGGCGTGGTGACAGACTCGCGAGTCATGGGAGAATACGATGAATGATGCTGCGGGAGCCGCTGCCTGTGTCCGCTGCCGCTACTGAGCAGATTGCAGTGATACGACATGCGTTCAAATACCTCGTATGGAGACATACCGTAGGCAGCTGTGACTGGGGTGATGAACATGCGCGGCCGCATGAACCACGGTTGCATGGAGTGCAGAAGACTGCTGCTGCCGTTCCCGGTGTAGCTGTTCTGCATGAGAGCCGTGAAATCTGCGCTGTCGCGGAGATGGCGGGCGTGCCGTGCACACGTGCAGACGCTCTCGTCGAGGGACGGGAAGGCAAGCTGAATGGCGGGGCTGCTGCTGTAATGTCGAGGTCGATCGGGATTGAGAGTGTAATAGCCCAGCGTGTAGCCACGATGACTTCGTGTTGTCCAGCACTGAGGATGTGCCACCAGTAGTTCACACAGAGGGCATGCCGAGCCCCACGCACAGTACACTGACAGCGGGCCCGGCACTGTGAGGGGGGACATCGGCTGCGGCGCAGTGGCGGCAGCACCGGTGTCGGCCACATTCGACCGCGACGCGGATGTTGGCATGGCGTGAGTGCTGGTGCTGCTTTGACAACGTGTGGAGGCGGGGGAAACACTTTTGATGGCGGTCGTGCTCGCCACGAAGTGCAGAGACGGAGAGGGGGTTGCGTTCACCGCTGCTAATGTGCTTCTGCCGCTTCCCCACGGCCGCAGCGAGGTGTCTTGCTCATCGGTCCGGTAGCCGCCATGGGAGGAGGTATTCCCTACCGCGCTCGCGTCAGTGCTCGAAGACGGCGGCGTACGGTCAAGGACGCTACCCACCGCCGCCGTGTTGTGTGTCTTTGGCGATCCTGTTGTGCTTTCTATTGGCGCTGCCGTCTCCTCACGGCGCTCACTGCCGCCGATCACGGCGAGGGAGTGGTACTGCTCTTGTTGCTGCCGTTGATGGAGGTGCTGCTGTGTGTCCACGACGCGCTCGAGGATATGCAGCACCAGCATCGCCGGCGCCGTCTCCATGTCCAACACGGCCTCAAAAGGGTCCGTAACCGCCCCCGGCATTGCACTCGACGCACCGGTGGTGGGTCCGATGTCCATCGTCTCAAACGACATCCAACCCTCACTCGCGCTCGCTGACTCGCTAATCGTCTTCCACTGCGGGCGTGGTCTCATCACGGCGAAGCCGGAGTCCATCTCGTTGTTGCTGCCTATTCCCGCGCCCTTCTCGAGATCATGTGCTGTATAGTGTGGGCGATGGCGGCGCTTCCCATGCCTGGCAGCGTCACTATCGCCGCTTTCCTTCAGTGCGCCTACTGCGGCTGCTGCAGCCTTTCGCTTTCGCCGCTCCGCCTTCAGGCGATGGCGACGACGGCGTGCGACGGCAGCATCCATCAATGCCACCGGAGTCACCTCGCTGTGTGTGAAGCACACATACATCTCCGACGCTACAGAGATGGCACCGTTCACGCGCAGGAAGTCGATAATCTCCATCGCGAGGAAGTCCAGCCCAGCAGCTGTTGTGGCCGCCGCCTCTGCCGCCGATGCGTGAAAGGCATTCGTGCCCTCGTCGGTCATCTCGCGACTGCTGCGGAGGTCTGCCTGTGCTACCGAGGTGGCGGTCGCACCCACATCAAACCTGCTGCTCACACTGGTGGTGTTGGCGTTGTCTGCCGCTGCCGCTGCTGCGGCGGCACGGGCGTGGTGTCGCTGCACCGCCTCCAGCAAGGCGAGTTCAAGACTCCGATAAAATGAGCCCGCGCGTCGCGGCGACGGCAGTGCCTGCAGCAGCGCGTACACCGTCGACAGCGGAACGAGCTTGGAGTAGCGCCACCCCATCATCTCGAGATAGCGGTGTTGCAGCTGCTCGGTGAGCTGGTCCGCCTCAATGGTCAGCACACTGCAAGGGTGGATGCGGGAGCAGGCGGAGCGCAGACTCTGCGCCTCTTCCTGCCGCTCAGTGCCTGTGAGGTGAGACGTGGGCAGCAACAACATGCGGTTGATCAGGAGTGCCTCTGGGAGAGCGTCGAGGGTCGTGCCAGCGGAAGGGAAGGTAAGCTGCTGCTGTTCATCGTAGGCCGCGGCTATAGATTGGCCCCGGCACGGTTTTCGTAATGCAGCGGTGGCGCCCCGACCGCAGCTCGTCATGCGACTTGTCCGCTTGCTCCACACGCTACCCTCGAAGGCGCCGCCCCAGGCGCCGTTGCCGGCCCTGCACCCGCCACGCATCGTGCGGTTCCACACGTCAATACACTGCGCCACGCGCAGCACCTCGTATGCTAGCCGCACGTGCACCGCGAGCTGCTGGTACAAGGAATGTGACGATGCGGAGGCGGTGAGAGGGGACGAAGCAGCTGTAGCCTGAGATGGATCGCCGGGGCGGTTGCTGCTGTGCTCTCCGCTTCTCCCATTGGAAGGTAGTGCGGAGTGCGAGAGGACATGATCTGCATCGCGGCCATCTTCACGATGCGCGCTATCGTCACCGCCCGCGTTGTCGTCCGGATCGGCCCACCCCAGGAAGGGTCCTGAGATGCTGCCCTGTAAGGCTGCAGAAGGTGAGGACTCTCTCGAGTGATGATGATGGTGCTGCTCAATATAGCCAGAGCGCAGAGTAATGCGAGTCCCTGATGCAGCGCTGCTATCGCTGTGGCTCGTCAAGTTGGTCTTCTCGTTTGCGGTATCGCTGGCCGCAGCAGGCACGCGTGTGTGCCGGACAGCGGGTCGGGAAGGAGAAAACAAGTAGTCGTAGTTGTCAGAGGAGGCAGCGCTGCTGTCTGTATCGCCACCCCTGGGACTTGCACTGTCGGCCGGTGCCTCTGTCGTACTGAGGGCGCGATGACGGCGATCTGAAGCAGGCGAGACAGACGCCGACGCAGGCCTGCTGCCGCGCGATGCCTGTACGCCCAGTCGCGGTGATGGCGCAGTCACAGCGCTGGCGTCGGCGCGGAAAGACTCACCGGCACCTCCAGCCACGAACTGCTGTTGATGGGCCTTTTCTCCATGTGGCCGCCGCTTTTTTGCAGTCGCAGTCGCAGCGCTCGCCAGCGCCGCAGCGCCGCCGACCTTCCAGTGGTTGGTCAGCGTCTCCATGCGCTCCAGCTCTGTGGACACGTACTGACAGCGGTGTTCCTCGCGACACAGGATATTCACGAAGCACTGCGTGAAGTTCGTGATGGCGCCAACGTCCGTGTCTGGTTCCTTCATTGCTACTACGAGGAGCGCCGTACCGGAGCGGTGTGGCAATCGTAGACGATCAAGGGAGGCAAAGCTGCCGGTACTGCTGCCTGTTCTGCCGTCCTGTCCACTGACCGCGTTCGGCGCGGCAGCCCCTATTAACAACGGAAACACGAGGAAGGTGCAGTTGACCATGTTGATGGTGGTGGTGCCACACAGAGCCCCACGTAGGAGATGCATGAGGACATTCGGGGCGATGCCGACGCATGTGGCAGCGCCCGTGGTTGCAGCCAGTTGCTGCAGTTGTTGCGGGGCTCCGTTGCGACCGCCACTCGATGCCGAACCACCAACACCGCCGCCACCAGCCGCAGACCCAGCGGAAGCATTGTTCGTCTTTCGCGCGTTGGAAGGACCACTGGTGGACGAGGAGACCGCCGCTGCTCCTGCTGCTGCACCAGACAGCGGACGCCGCATGCCTCCAGGGGGTGTTTGCTGGGCTTGGGTCACTGTCCCTGGGGTGTTACCAGGTAGTCCCCTCGCTGTGAGCCCGCGGCGACCCTCTACGGCGGCTGTGCCACCGCCACCGGACGACACAGCAGACTGTCCGTGGCCGAAGCTGCCTCCACTGCCACTAAAGTGGTCGTTACCGAGCAAATAGCTCGAGGCTGGACGCCGCATTCCGCGCTGCGGTGCCACGCCTCCGCTGCTGCTGCTGACCGACGCGTTGGGATCCGGACAGGCCCCGTGATGGTGATGACTGTCCTTCGCATCCATCGTCATGGTTACGTGTATGAATGGTGACTTCTTCAGTCGACTACCGCCACTCCCGCTTATCGATAAGGCCGCCGTCTGTCCGCTGCTGGCATCGTCCGGATCCAGGCAAGTGCCACCGCTGCTGGTGTTTCCTCCAACGACGCCACCGCCCCCCTTCCTGGCTTGCTCGACATGAGATCCACGACTTCGATGATGGTCACGAGACGAAGACGTATGTGCGGTGCCGGGGGTGGAAGAGGCGTTGCTATCACCCGAAGCCTTCTTGCTCGATGCGTCTGCTGCCGCGGCGGCAGCAGACGCGGCACATCCCCCCGTTGGGGCCGAAGAACACGAAGTTGAGGGGCAGCCCTGCGCGGCCACATCGACGACAAAGGGGTCCGTGTCGGGATAGCGGAAGAGGAGCTTTTCCTTCGCGAAGAGAAAGACAGCGATAGAGGTGTTGCTCGCACAGTGGGCGGAGTTTCTCGCTAATTCAGCAGCGGCAGAGGCGGCAGAGGCGGAGGGGTCAAGGGGGTACGAGAGGAGGACGCCACTGTCACTCCCGGCTGCCACTGTTGGTTGCAGTGTCGCGTGATATTCGGGCAATGATGTCGGCATGGAAGCTCCAGTTCACACCCTAGACCATCCGTTGGTGTGAGGGATGACGGCGCCACACGACCACGGCTGTTTGAGTTTTCTGCGTGGCGAGAGAGAAGGCAGAGAGAGGGGGGAGGGGGTGCGGCTGAAGGCAGTTGGGGAGGAGAAACTGACAGATGTGAAACGTGCTGTGGTGCCTGGTAGCTCACGAAGCGGTGCACTACGGACCTTTCTGGCTCGTGCTGCTTGCGCTGTGTGTGTGTGTGCGCTCACCATAGGGAAAAGAGGGAGGAGGAGGAGGAGGAGGGGGTTCAGGGGCCTTGAGCATATACAGTACCTTTTTTGGGCCTTGGCAACCAAAGACCCCAGAGACGAAGCCCCCATGTGCAATGTGGAAGTGGGTGCCTTGGAGGGACCGCCGTGCGCGGGTGGGTGGAGGGAGTTGACAGGGCTGAGTTGGCCAGCGGGGGCAAGCCCGTAGGAGCACGTGCTTATGTGTCTGCGCGTATGACTGTGTATGTGTGACGTTGCACGATAAGGCGGGGAGACAAGGTGAGGCGGAAGGGAGGGTGGGGGTGGTGGTGGTGGGGTAAAACGCTGGTGGTGTTCCTCGACTTCCTCTCAGGGGGTGGGGCGCATGCACCATTACTGCGTACACAGCGCAGGTGGGTGGCGCCCCCCTTCTCAGCCAACAATACATACAGCGGCCGATCAATCAAGCACACTCTTGATTGATCGGCCGCTGCTTGTGCTTCGTTCTTGACCTTCACTTTCTTCAGTGCATTCGACACTTTGGAGTTTAACGACGCACAGGCCCTCCAAAATTACATGCAAAGTCACGGATGAGAGAGAGAGGAGGAGAGGGCGGGGAGGGGGCACCGATAGCGGTAAGCACACCAACCATTGCCGTCGCCGTTCTCTCACTTTCTCTTGCACCACCGCCTTCCTTGTCCAGCTCCGCGAGAGAAGCACGAAAGTCTGCGCTCAGACCCGCGTGGGCGGGGGGGGGGGGGAAGCGCATGCGCCAGCACGAAGAGGGGGGGAGGGAAGGAGCCCACTGCGCGAGCGGCTACAGCGACTTTCTAGTTTGTAGAGCTATCAGTATGTCGTCAGGCGTCATAACCGTCCCGTCACCACCTTCGCCGCTGCTGCGTTTCAGCAGTGCCGCTACGGTGTCTACAACCTGTTTGTACTTGGTGGCCATGCCGGCCAGTCGACGCAGCTTCGTGTTCGCCTCGTCAAGCAGTCGGTCGCGCTGCTCTAACGACTCCTGCGACTCCTTCGAAACCCGCTCGTGCGTGCGGCTCTGTTCCTCCACCTTGGCGCGCCACGCATCGACCTCGCCACGGTGCCGCGCCTCCTGCTGTTGCTGCTGTTGAAGCGTGGCCTTCACCTCCTGCTCCTTTTGTTGAAGCAGCTGGCGGAGCTGCTGAAGCTGCGTACCACGTGCTGTCACGTCCTCTGTGAGGCGGGCCACCCGTGCGGCTTGCGACGAGGTCCCGTTACCGAAGTGCGTGCCGAGTCCGTCGCTGCTTTCTCCAGCTGGTGCCGCCTCGGTCCCCCTCTTGTGGGTGCGACTATCCCCGTCGTTGTCTGACGCATCGTGCCACCGCTTTACCCCACTGGCGCGTTGCATTAGCCGCCGCGTGGCCGCCTCCACACCCACCGCGGCTGCTTTCTTGTCCGCCGTCTGCATCAGCTGCAGTGCTAGGCGGATGTCCTTGATGCTTTGCTGCACCACGACTGCCATCTCGGCAGAGAGCAGTGCAGGCTGCTGACTCGGCAGCACACTCGCACGTCGGCTACCCTCCTCTCTGTTCGTGGACAGGGCTGATTGCACAAAGATGCGGTGCTCCACCTCTGTGAGGACATCCTCTGCGATGGCCGACACGGCAAACGGCTCGACACACTCGCCAACGTAGACGGCCAGCAGCCACTGCTGACCTTCTTCAGCCGCTGCTGCGGCAAAGTCAGCGCAAGCGGCAGACCCACTCCCGTCGTGGGCCACCTTCGCTGCCTTAGGTTGTGGCTTCGGCACGACACCGACGACACGCCCTACGCGGTATCGCTGCAACACGTCCGATCCTCCGTCAACCGAATTCGTCGGTCTTGGGCCATTGCTTCTCTGTTGTTGCTGCTGCTCTTGCAGCGCCGCCATGTTGGCTGCGTGCACGTACTTATTGTCATCAAGCAGTGCCCTCTGCCGCCGCGCCGGCACGAGGACGCGCACCAGCGTGTTGAGAAGAAGTGAGCGGACGTGGACATCCGTGAGGATGGCACCTACGACGGGGCCAATGAACGACGTGGTCGGCGTCGATGACGACGCAGAGGCTACAGCTGATCCGTTGGGAGGCGATGCGGTCGCGGTCGTCTGAAGGAGGAGTTGAGCAGCGAGCGAGAGCACACCCTCGACATCGCCACGCAGCAACTGACACTCCTTTGCCAGCGCGTAGGTTGCAGGCATTACAGCAGTAGTCGATGAAGTGACGGCACACGGGGTGCGTGTGTGTGTGCGTTTGGGGGGGGGGAGGGGTGGCGTGAGCGAGAGTGAGAGAGGGCGGATGGACAGAGAGAGGGGGAGAGAGGCGTCGTGTTTTTGTGCGTGGGTGAGTGTGTGGGCGCACGCCGCTGGGTGACAATACTCGCCTATTTTTACTGCGACAACAATGCAGGAGGGAGAGGGGGGAGAGGGAGGGGGGTGAGGGATCGACAGTGAAGAAGGGAAAGCGCCAGGAGTGGCATACGGATCGAGGCATAGACGAGGGCCGTAGACGCCGACATGTCACTGAGGACGCCACGAAACACGTGCCTCACAGCTGCATCCCCCTTCCGAGCTCATGGCCGCACTTTCCTTTTTATGCTTCGCACTTTTCGTTCCGCAACGACACACACTTGCGTGCCGCGCTGCGCTGCTTGTGCGCAGAGCCGGGGAGGGGAGCGACGGGATGATGGGGAGGAGGAGGCCGACCGGGGTACCCTTTCCTTTCCATTTCTTGACCTTCACTATCCATCCTCTGCGCACAGAATCGCGCGCTCTCTCTCTCTCTGCATTGACGCTCGTGGGCTGCATGACTTTGCACACCAGTGCGTGAGCGTGCGGCTCGACGGAGAAGGTCTGTAGCCGATGTGACCCGAAAGGGGTGTGGGTTGTCTTTGTCGCCTCTGTTTCCTTCGACTGCGCGCCGGTGCCTCCTTAGCGGATCTCTCTCGTTGGCCGTGCCTGACTGGGCGCGGTGTAGAAGAGGTACCCAACAAGCCACAGAAGGGACACCGCGGCCAAGGCGCAGGCCCACAGGAAGTAAAGGTGGTCCGCCCCGCCCTTGTCCCGCAAGTTCACGAAGTACCGCACAAACCAGTTCGGCGCGAGGCGCGCGAGCACGTTCGTGCGCTCGTATGGAAGCTCGACATCTTCGTTCTCCTTTTCGAACTGCCGCTGCCACGCGGCGGTGCGCAGCCGCAGCGTACCGCCGGACTCCCCAAAGACAGACGCGTACGGGTCGCCATCTCGAATGTCGCGGTAGTCTGTCACACGCTGAAAGAAGCGGCGATCCGCTGCGCCTCTCTGGGTGTGCAGCTCACGCATGTGCTGCGTGTACTCCCAGTCCAGCTGCTGCTGGCGCGCCATATCCGCGGCGTTGGCAGGGTTCGCGTAGAAGAGCTGTTGCGAGATGGTGTTCTGTTGCGCCGGCCGGCCGCTCTTGAGTGTTTCTGGAAAAGCCATCGCCGCCTCCTTCTGGCGTTGCACCGAAGACTGCAGCGGACGCGTCGAAGTTGACGAGAGCGCGCCAGAGCGTGCAAAAGGCGTGTCGGTTGTCCTCGCGCCGCGATTGCCAGCACCGTCAAGTGTGCCTTGCGATCGCGCTGCGGACTTCTTGCGACGCATTGCATCGAAGGTCGAGTACGCCATGGTGCGCCTCTGGAGGCGGCACAGGGGAAAGGGGCCCGCGCTTGCAGACGACAACCCTGCCACACTGACCAGGCCGCGCCACACAGTCGACGTCGCGTAGGCAATAGGGGAGGAACTGCGGACAGCAATGCCGCCGGTGCAGACGAGACGGGGACAACACGACATGCGACGGGCCTCAACGGGTGCGCAAGACAGAGCCGCTGCGGGCTTACGTAACGTGGAGGGAGGAAGGGAGGTACAGCGACACGCGACCCCTCGTATCAGCCGCTGCTTGCTTACCTTCTGCTGGTGTTAGGCACGCACTCCCGTCCCCTTAGGCAATACTTTCTAATAGTTGTTGCTGCAACGCACGTGTGTGTGTATTGTGTGCGCGTGGCAGAGCGGCGTGAAGAAGAGCACGCTCGTGTCGCCACCACTATGCACGAACGCGCACGCGAGAACGTCCAGAGAAAAGCGGAGGGAAGAGAGGAGGAGAACATGTGCGAATGACAAGAGGGAGTGAGGGTGAGGGGGGAGGGGGTGGTGAAGGCGATGGGCAACTCACAGTTGTGTATCACTACAGCATCGAGAGAATGGAGAACGGCGGAAGTGCACTGTGGACACACGAAACAAAGCACCGAGTCATCCCCCCCTCCCCTCTGACAACGAGGGCCGCAGTCACCTCCTTCCTCTTCCTGCTTGGGTGATGCACAGTGGGCGCTGCTATGGTGGGGTGCATCCATCCTTTAAACCTGCTCTACACGTTGTTTGTTTTGCGAGGAGGTCGCACGGCGATACGGCCACCAACCTGCTTCCACCGACGCCCCCGCCATGATCATCGCCATCGTCCTCGCAGGTCACCACGCAACAATAGCCCAGCATCGGCACGTAGACACGCCTCACTCTGTTTGTTTGCTTGTGGGTAGGCGCACTGTGTGCAGTTTTGCTTCGTTGCCATCACTGGCTCTGCGCACCATCGCTAGCAGCAGACGAAGCCGTGCTGCCAGCAGCGCTATTACGAAGGTGCTTCAAGACACACGCACGGAGTGCTTGGCGCTCCTTGGCGCAGCTATCACGCTGCAGGTTGCGGTTGATCTGACCGGCTTCGATGCACTGTCCGTAGCGCCTCGACTCGTTGGGGCACTTCGTGTAGGCCATGCCGTACTTGGAGTTGAGCTCGCGGTCAATCACGATGTCCGATACATAGAAGTTGCCCTCCATGTTTGGTCGCGTCTCTCTCTCTCTCTCGCTCGCTCGCTTCTCCGGCGTCGCTCCGTCCCCTCCCTTTCCTTTCGCGATTGCGTTTTCGACTCCGCTCTTGCACACACTTACGGTGGCAGTCGCCGGCGGTTGGCGTCGACCGCGTTACCTCCCCTCGTCGAGGAAGAGAGTGGGCGAGTGACAGGGAGAAAGATGGCGGCGGTGGGTGCGCTCCGGAGCAGCCATCCGCACACATTCAAGCATGACAAGAGAGTTGAGGAGGGGGAAAGACAGCAAAAATGGGGAGGAGGTGTAAGTGAGTTGGAAGAGTGAAAGAGGAGGAGGCGGAGGGGAGAGAGAGAGGTGGGTTAGGTGCAATGATGACGCTCTATCAGTGTGGTGGGTGGGACTGGGCTGGACCGGCTCTGGAGGAGGTGCACGTTTCCTTCCTCCACCGCTATCCCTTAACCTTCTCCGCTTGGAGGAGGATTTGATGATGTGCGAGCGTTTTCAAGGCCAGCGCCGGTCCCCTTCTCGCGCTGCACTCACTGCGCCACGGCGGGTACGCGCGGGTGGTGGAGCTCAAAATACGACCCCCACTGACGTGCCACACGTACGCAGTACTCGTGATCTCCCTTCTTTTAGAGAGAGAGAGAGGACTCCTTAGCAGTTGATTGGCCCGCGAGGACGCCGCACCGCCCACATCCATCAGCCACAGGCACACACCGCCACCCTCCACCTCCCGGATATTCCTACGAAGGTCAATTGTGTTCGTCGTCCTCGGCAGAGGTCCTACACGCCGTCTGTGTGGTCGTATACGCACGCGCCTGAGCTGCTCTGCTCTAAGCTACAATGCACATCGCGCTGGTGGACGAGCAGCACTACGATGGACGCGTGCAAATGCTTCGATGTCGTGTATAGCCACGACATGCCCTGAGCTGCCGCTGCCCCAGCACGACCTGGATTGTCGTTGTAGCTGCTCACGCCAGCTTCCACTACCAGCGCCGCGGCGAGCACGTCGCATATGAGCTTAGTCTTCACGTTGTATACGTCACAGGGTGGTGGTGGTGATGGGAAGGAGGAGGGAGCGCAGGGCAAAGGGGGATGAGCAAAAGAAAGGCAGCGAAGAGAGGACAAACTTTTGGTGTTGATGGCGTGCGGCCCCCCTCCCAAGCCATTAACAGCCACGCTCGTGCCCCTGTACTGCACTGCGTGACCGATGAATACACACACACCCACACACCAGTGCGTCGCCACACTTCCGCTATCCGAACGTGGAGACGTCTGTGCTGATCAGAGACGCTACAAGGGAGTGAAAAGGGCGCGCGAGAGGAGATGGAGGTGGTGGAGGCAATGTGGGCATGCCAGAGGCGCGGAAAGATGAGCCACCGGAGGCAAAGCAGACGACTACGCGGTGAGAGGCAAACGAGAGTGCCACCCGCTGGATGAAGGAGGGAAACGTCAACCCCCCCCCCCAAAAAGAGCGGGGTGAATACGGTGATCGTGGGCAGAGTGAGCGGGAAAGGAAGGGATATATGCGCAAAGCGATTGAAAACGTTTGTGCAGATATGTTGGCACTGTGGAGGGGGGCTCCAGAGAGGAGCCACACGAGAGAGAGAGAGAGAGGGAGGGAGGCGAGACCGAAATTGGGGAGGATGTGGGAGTACGAAGTGCTCCGCCACCCCTTAGACACCACGCGATGGTGCAAAGGTGGTAGGCAGTTCCGAGAGGAGGCGCGTGTGCGGGGGGTGGGGTGGGGGGAGGACGCCAAAAATACAACGAAACGGCGACACCAACTCACACAAGGGCGCAGTTCCCCCTCAGCATAACGCCGCACCGTCTTGGTACCGACTCACCACTGAGCTAATTCTATATATAGGGAAGGGAAAGGAACACTATGCTCTGCCTCGCTCAATGTCTGTGCGTCCGATCGGAGGAGTGAGGTTCAGCTTTCTCTGTGTATACAGAGATCACGCGCCAGAAGAACTCAGGTGCCGCAAGCGTTCAAGGAGAGGAGTCGAAGGATAGCGAAGCATGAGAGAGAACGTTGACCTTCGGCACCAGGTCTCGCAAGTGCGTTACGCGATAGAATGCTCGAGCGCTAAGCTGGATAAGCCCTCTGCAACCTCTGCTCCACGAAAGAGGAATCGACGCAGGCGAAAATGAGAGAGGGAGCTGCGCGTGAAACTTCCATCCCGGCCACAGATACGAAACTGCGTTCCATAGAGGGTACTTTCCTGCTTAGCCAGTGCATGGCCACGAACAACAGGTATGAGAAGTATGGCGCATCTCCTTCAACCTATCCTGGTCTCGCCTGGTCTGGCCTTAGAAGAGGTAGAGACGCTCTTGACTCAGAGGTCAGGGAAACATGCCCATTATTGGAAGATTAGCACCTTCGTGCACCAGTCACCGGAAAATAAAGTCCGCTCACACGCGTGCGGCTCACCAGTGATACACATTGCAGGCCCAATGCAATGTTGCCACAGCCAAGAGTGCCGTTCGTCGAGGAAGGTCGACATTCACGCGGGCCTGTCCCCGTCCTCACCTCTGAAACAATAAGGGGGGGGAGGGAGAGAGAGAGAGATGACAGCAGAATCAGAGTATAGGCAAGCACATACGCATGCGTGTGGGTGCGTGTGCGTCCACTCATAGAAGAGGTGGCGTTGCTTCGCTTCGTGAACTTCAACCACCACCCGAGAGGCTCAATAGCTTTCCGAAGCCGACATGCAAGAGACGAAAAGGCGGGGGGGGGGAGGAGAGCACAGAGGGGGGAGCAAGTCTTCGGCGCGGACTCATCGACATGAACGAGTTCAATACTGCCATATTACCTTCAGAGAGAGAGAGAGGAGGAGAGCGGAAGAGAGTCAAGAGGGCTCACGACGCACGCCGGTCTTCAGCTGTTACGCGCTGTGTATCTCTGTGTCGTTGCATGTGCGCCAATGGGTGAGGGTGTACATGCGCGTGCATGTGTGTGTCTGTCTGTCCAGAGAATATGCACAAGAGGGTGCACAGAGAAAAGAAGGCAGCAGCAGCGGAAGAAACATGTGGTTCGTTTCACTTTCTGAGTGAGTGGTGTGAGAGTAGAGAGGGAAGAGGAGGGGCTGATGAGAAACCCTCGAGGCAGCCCAGCACGCTTGAACTGAAATGCACACTTCCCCCTTCCCCCACGAAAGGCCACACAGGTACGCAAGGGAAGAGGAGGCAAATGCGGCAGACGTGCGTGCCGCCGTTTGGAGTAGTTGCGGTGTGTGGTGCGCTTCTCGGTTGGGCCTGCACTGTTTGTGTGCAGCACACTGTGCAAGGGGTGGCGCTCAGGCGCTATGAGCTCAAAAGGCGCCAACCACAGCGACGCGCGTAAAAGGCGTGCGCGTGAATGTTGATGTGTCTCTGTGTTGTGCTTCTACCCCACCCCGTGTGTCGTAGGTGGGGGGGGGGGGGAGCAGGCAGAGAAGGGTAGCGGGGGGAGACTGTCCAGGGGGCTCGTGCGAAGGTGAGTTCGGGAAGAAGCAAGGATAGTCCAGATTCACATGGGTGCCATTGGCTAGGTGAGAGGCGATAACGACGTCGGGAGAAGCAGGCGGGGTGGGGCAGTTTCACAAATTTACCTCCCCCCTCTCCCCTTCTCTCTCGCGTGTGTGTGTGCGTGTGTCAATACAAGCCGCAGCAGCATACGGTAAAGAGCTCCCCCACACACACCATGATGAGACAGGAGGAGGAAACGAAGGAGAAAACACCGCATCGCTGAGCATACGCGTGTGCCTGCGTTGGAGAATGCCCCTCTACACACACGCACACACACACCCAGCAAAAGATGTGAGCGTGTGTGTGCAGCGGTGGTGAATATTACTGTACATGGACCGACAGTTCATCGGGCTGCTTACCACCGCACCGACTCCGCCCGTCATTAGGACGCACCGCTGGCCACCAGTTGCACAATGGAGCCGTAGCCGCGCCGCGCCGCATAATCGCGTGCGCGCAGCCCTGTGGTGGACGCCACGTTCGGGTCCGCCCCGTGTGCTAGTAGAAAGCGCACCGCCTCTTCACGTCCGAAAGCAGCCGCGAAGACGAGTGGCGGCGCGCGGAAGAGCCATCGCTGCTTGAACTGGATGCCATTGTAGTGCGCTGGGTCTGGCTGCCCGATGGCGTTGATGTCCGCCGCGCCTCGTATGCATGCGTCAAGGGCTACTACGTCACCGTCACACGCCGCGTGGAAGATGTCGATGGCGCTATCTTCGTCTCGGCACTGCCCGCCCTGCACACTGGCGAAGACGTCGCAGGCACGGTTGCGAAACTGTGTGGCAGTGGCGTCCGCAGCGGCCTGGTCGTCAACTCTACGCTGGAGTCGCTCTGCCTCCTCCTTGCTAAGCAGTGCGTCTTTTTCCTGCAGAAGTACGTTTTCTTGGCTGAGGGTAGCCCGGTAGGCGCGCACAGCAGCGGCGGCGATCTGGCGTTGCTCGGCGGTGGTCTGACGACTCTGTAATGCGTTCGGGTAGGGCGAAGGGGCCGTAGATGACGCGGGGGCCGTGACGGACATGGCTAGCAGGGGGGGGGAGGGGAGAAGAAGCACTGAAAGGTGTTGTGCAGGGTAGAACGGAACGCTGAGGAAGACCAGCGCGCTTGTCTGCGAGCCTGTGCGGGCGTATGTATACAGTGTACTCAGATAAGCCACACAGGGAGGAAGAGAGGGAGGGGTGAGGAGGGGGCAGTCAAGTAGATGAGGCACAGGTAACAATGACTCTACGGAGCAGCTCATGTCCACTGTTCACGTTATCAAGGTGGAGCACAGGCAGTAGAAGCCGCAGAACTGTGTGTGCATGCGCCCAGCACTCTTCTCGTTTCCCCTTTCAGCTTGACTAAACTCTGCCACCACCTGCGCTCTGGGCCCCGTCACCTTCTGCAGTGGGGCTGGCGGTTGCTCTTCTTTCGCTTTTCATTAGTCGTTGAGCTGTGGAGCGGGCTCGCCTGCTCTTCCAATACCTTGCACCCCTCTCCCTTCCTCACTCCCCCTACCCACCACGAGATGACACCCTCCCTCTGCCGCTCCTGCGCTCTCTGCGGGCCTGTGCCGTGGAGCTGCGAAGGGATGAAAAGAGCTCTTGGGTGGTGGGGAGGGGAGAGAGATGGTGGAGGCAGAAAGACAGCAGCCCAAGAAGACAGCGATACTCCCCAGACACGCATACACCGGTACGCGGGTGTTCTCCCGCTTACCCTCACTGGCCACCGCGTGAACACAGATCTGCGAAGCACGCAGTAAAAGGAGAGGCACACCGACGCACCACGGAGGCGGATTGTCGAGTGACGCATGCGGAAAGCAGCGGTAGGTCGAACACTTCTACACTACGACCCTCTTCAAGGTTAACCCCGCCGCAGCTGCAGCTGCGGGTGCGGCAGACTTCCGTGGGGCTGCCGCCTCCACGAGGGAGAGGTGCTTCGCCTTCTCGTCGTCGTCTTCGATACCTGCGAAGGCGGAGGCTGGCAGCATTGCCGCCCATTCCTGCAGCTGCACGTACGTGGGCGACACAGCGGCGTTGTACTCCTCGGGCTGCATCACGGCGCTGCCGTACCGCAGTGCTTCCGTGTACCCAGGTCCTTTCACTATGCCCTGCGGGTAGTACGCAGTGAGCTCAGCGGCAGACAGACTGCGCTGCGCCCCTTGCCACAGCTTAAGTGGATAGGGGTAGTTCTTGCCAAGGTACACGCCGTGCATCGCCTGCATGCGCTCTGTCAGCACGTGTGGGCGATGCACGTACACCGGCGGCACCTTCGATAGCTGCGGCAGCCACTTCTTGACGTAGATGCCGGTCTGGTCGTGTTGATGAGCGAGGTAGTACACGCTGCGGACAGGTTCGCCGAAGTCGTCGAGAATAAGCCCGCAGCTGTACGCGTAGTTGCCGTAGCAGACAAATGGGTCGTAGTCAAGGGAGCAGCGCTCCATCCACTCGGCGCCAAGGCGCCAGTCTTGCCCGTAGCCACGGGTGAGCAGCCACGCCAGAGCCTGCCGCCCCTCGTGCGCGACGAAGCCTGTCCCCACCAACTCCCGCATCGCGGCATCTGCGAAGGGGATGCCAGTCAATCCATTGCACCACCGTTGCACCACCTTGCGATCATGACGCCAGTCCGGTACGTCGTCCGTGTGCTCAGGGTGCGGTCCGTAGGAGAAGAAGAGCCGGTCACCGAAGCGCAGGCCCATCCAATGCCAGTAGTCCCGCCGAGAAAGCCGCAGCAACCCCTCGCGGAACTGCTGCTGCACAAATGCATCGCGCTGGTTCGCCTGCGCGAACTCACGCAGGACTTCGTAGTACTTGCGCGGTGACAGAGCGCCAAGCGCGATGTACGGTGACACGCGCGCCAGCTTCTGCGAGTACATCTTCGTGTTAGTGCGCCGCTCCCGTCCGTAGCGTAGCAGCGAGGTCACGCCGCCCTGCGCCAGCCAGTCCTGCAGGCGCACCAGTGCCGCGTCTTCGCCGGCGTCCGGGTGGGACGACTGGGTGGCGATCACTTCCTGAAAGGCGAAGTCTGTCCCGCGGACGGCGGAGACACTGTAGCCGAGGTCCTCAAGCCGAGGTAGAGCTCCCCGCAAAACGGACGACCCCACTCGCCCGTACCGCTCCTCTTCCGTGGGCAGCAGGGCGGCCGTTTGCCAGGTAAGAGGCAGCTCCGCCAGCAGCGCAGTCGCCTTGTTGTACGGCTCAGTCGGCCGGATCAGGCTCACCGTGACATCGTCGTGGTACCACCGCTCGCCCTCCTTCATGGCCGCCAGCGGTGTCGGCAAGTCGTCGAGGTGTACTAGCGTTGATTGCCAGAGACAGTGCACCTCCGGCAGAGCAGCCGCGGTGCGGTTGCGCGAGGGCGCGCTACTGCCGCGGTAGTACGGGTGCTGTTGCCCACCGGCACCGCTGCTAGCGTGCTCCACGACAGCGATCAGGGGATCGTCTTCATCGGCTGCGAAGCCACAGGACACGTCAAGCGCTGCCGACGCTACTTGCCCAACTGCACCCGCTACCACAGCCTCGTCAGTCACTTCTTCGCGCGACACCCACGTTCCTGCCCGGAGTCGACGCACCATCAACTCCTGCACACGTCGCTCGTGGGGGGCGTACTGAGTTGTCATGAGAACATGCATCGCCCCCAGCTCCACGGCCAGGCGGGGAACGTGCTCCTCTGGCCGACCGCAGCGAACGAGGAGGGGCACATGCAGCGTGCCCTCCAGCTTGACGCGCAGCGCCGCCACCGTATCGAGCAGGAACTGCGCCCGCTGAGGGCTCTGACGGAAAAAGCCACCGACAACGCTCGGCTGCGCAAAAGTTCGATAGTCGAGCACACAAACGCCAATGACGGAAACAGGGCCGCCTGTCTTGATGGCCGCCGCCCTGGCGCACCCCGAGGCAAACGCCAAGAGGTGGTTGTCGTGAACCCGCAGGTCGGTAGAGGAGAAGACGACGAGGATGCAGCGACTGTGAGGCTGTGGGCCCGCAGATGGTGATACTGCCTGCATGGCGTCAGACGACCGCAGCTGCGCGTCTGGCGCTGTGCAAGCGCCAAGGTACAGTCGGTCTTGCTCCGCAAGATAGCTGTGCCGATTAAGAAGGCGCACCGCTGGCTGTGGTGCGACTGCCAAGTTCCTGCTCGTTGTTTCTGCAGTGGAGGCAGATGCTTCGCCCTCTCCCCCGCAGCTGTGCAGCAGTGGCTGTGTGTTTGCCGCCAAGTCACCCTTTTTATCAGGGATGATGAGCGGTGGCCTCACCACGTCTGGCGTGTTTTGCAGTCGCACATGGTGACCCTTCAGGGAGGCGAGCAGCTGCTCATCACGCTCGGCGTCGTCTCCGTACTCGATGCCGTCGTCTTGGTGACCACTGTCTGCCCCCGCTTCTAGCTCTGCCTTCTCCCAGCCGCGTGCCGATGTAAAGCTGGAGTCGTGGTGTAGCGCACCCACCTCTTGCGCCAGATCCGTTGCAAGGTCAGCGACATCTTCAGGCGACACAAACGGTGGCGACGGTGAGACCTGTGGACGCTGACCTGCAAAGGTGCCGTCACTGTGCGGGCCGTCTTCTGCCACCGCTGCTGTCTTGTCAACATGGCCAACCATTGCGTCCGAGAGCGGCGGTGTGACGCCTTGAGTGGCGCCAAGGAGCTCGACATCGGTCCCTTCAACTTGGTGCAGGTACTGCTGAAGCTCAGCCCACCCCTCTGCAGTGATTTCGACAGGCGACATCGAAGATGCAGTCGGTGGTGGTGGCGGCGGCGGCAGCGGCGGGGCTGGTGGCGCGGCGGATAGGTGGACTGCTGAGGGTGAGTTGTGCTCGCTGTCCACGTCGTCGTTCAGTAGGGAAGGGCCATCGAAGTACACAGCGGCATTCCTCGCAGCTTCTGTAGAGCTGCCCGTGCTTGTGCCGTTGCTGCTGCTGCTGCTGCCACTCATTCGGCGCACCCGTGTCGCGGTGAGGAAGGTGCGCTGGGCACACATGAGGGTCCTACTACCGTGGTCGTGTTCACTCTTCCACCGCGCGGCGCAGAAAGCGGCTGCGTGGCGGCGATGCGCGGCGAGGCGTCGAAGCATCATGCCCGCCGGTTCCCGTGACACTGGTAGGCGGCCCACGGACTGCATGGACATGTGCTTGGCTCAATGTGGTGCCGCCTGTGCTGCGGGTGGAGGTTGAAGTAGGTGGTGGGATGAGCGGGAAAGGGCGCAAGAGTAGCGCACCGACAAACGGTCCAGTGCTGGCGTTGTACTTTAATGAAAAAGTGGGGTGCTCACCAAACAGCGAAGAAATGAAGGGGTGGGTCCGCCTGCGCGTGGTGGCGAAGAGGGGTGGACGGAGTTGACAGAGGGGCGGTATTTGTGTGCTCTCGCGGCATTGCGAGAGACTGCACGCATTTCTGCGCGTTGTATACCACGCGAGTACCCACGGGAGAGATGAAGGATAATGGACGGCTGTTGTAACGGTAGGAGGGGTGGTGGGGGAGGACAGCACAGGCGGCAGGGCTGACTGGCAAGCGACCGTTCCTGTGCTTATGTATATGTTTGGGTGCGTGCATGGACCCCAACGCCGAGTCACGCAGCATAGGGAGAGCAGCCACCGACAAGAAGAGAGAGCGAAGGTCGGGTGCTCTCTCTTTCATGTGTTACAGCGCATACGAGTCCCCCGCCGGTGGAAGACACACCCACCCACCCACCCACCCACACACACACACGCCGACGGTGTTCATTTCTGCTTTGTGAAGGCGTGGGAGAAGGGAGGAGGCAAATGGCTGGACAGACGGAGTGGGGGGGGGGGGGGAGGCGCATACAAGAGCAAGAAGAAGACCACAATGCAATATACTGGAGAAGAAGCGAAGGCGTAAGTGGGTGTTGGTGGCGCTGCTCCGTCGCGCGTAGGGGGAGTAGTGGAGGAGGGGTGTGCGTCACCCTCTGACAAGCCGCTTTGATCGCTTACGTGCGCTCCAGCAGATCAGTCTGCCCTGTCTCTTTCTGTTGCCATTCGTTCCTTCGACAGGTCAGTTGAGAGTAGCGTCGCGTGTTAAGTCGCGGCGGCAGGTGGGGCAGCTCTGCGATTCTATTAGCCACCGCTGAACGCAGTTTTGGTGATAGCAGTGACCACAGGGAAGCGAGAGGAGGCAAGAGCCAGGTTTGACACCTCGCACGGCACCCTGCTCGGCTCCCTCGTCAGCGACTGTAGCTGTATTGCTTATCACTGCTGCAGCGCTGTCGTTCTTCTGGCTTGATCCCCCCTCCGCCGCACGCGACGGTTGCAGCGGCGCTGATGCTTCGTTTATCTCAGTTGTGTGGGTCTTCGATGCACGACCCTCTAAGCATATCGCACACACGCTCTCTGTGTCGTCAAGCGGCACTGGAGTGCAAAGGAGCTGCGGCTGCGAAGAGTACAGGGGAAGACCAAGACTGTAGCCGCTCCCCGATGCCGTGACGGCCGCGATGGATCCACTGCCCCGACCGCCGTGGACGAGCACGTTTCGGTATGTTTGCCCAGCTGACGTCCACATAGCGCCACGGCTGCCGCTTGCACGCTGAGAGTCGAGTCTCACCGATGACGCCGGCAACGCGGTCAGCGTGCCTGGTGATACGGCCCGCGGCGTCGCCATCGAGGCGGACGACGAGCACCTGTCCATGAAGGGCGTCCCCGCGCCATGAACTCCACAGTCCCCAATGCAATTCTGACTACACGAGTCAGAAATGGCGGCGCCAGCGCTGCTCGCTGGCGGGGTCATCACTCTGCTTGTCAAGGAGTGCCAACTCACCTCCGGGGCAGCAAGGATGACTGTCATGGACCCCGTCGGTGCGCATGGGAATGCCCAGTATGCCGGACGCAGCGGTGACGTCGCCGGTGTTCGTGCGTCAGCAAAGTCTTTGCCTGGCGTATCAAGAGCGGCTAACGTCGGGACAGAGGACATGGAGAGTACAGTACTCGCAGCGGAGAGGCCTAGGTCGGACGCCGGAAGCGGGGGCGCAGTTGCCACTCCGGAGGAGGAAGTTGGAGGGTCACTGGTGCTGACGGCTGCGTAGGCGGGCGACTGGCACGCGGTGGCGGCAAAGAAAGAGGAGGCGGCGGTGGCGATTGCCGGCTGTATTCCGATGGGGACTAAGGCGATGGCGCCCGACATGGCGCTCGTGCACGTGCTGCTGGGACTGCCGTGTGCGTTGTTTACATTGCTGGTGTAGCTGAGGCGCATGCACGGCGGCGGCGGCGGCGGTGACGGCATGGTCGTAGCCGAGGATGCAGGGAGGGGAACACGCCGCCTGGAAGCAACTGCAGTTGCCATTGCTATGGCAGCAGCGGCGGCGGGGGTAGAGCTTCCTCGTCGATTGCTGACGGAGTTGGGCTTCGCATCGACCGTGCTCGTGGACTGGCTCGGTAATGAGCCAGAACGAAGTGGCGGTGGTGTTGGTGCAGCGCAGAGCGTCGAAGACGTTGTGCAGTCGGCGCCACTCAAGGTATCGAGGATTGTAATCATTGTATTCTCCTGCAGTGCCAGTCCCACGGGTGCTTTCGACCGCGGCGTCGCCGAGACAGTGTCGGTGGTGGTGGAAAGAGGCGACTGCGGTGTTGGCTGCGGCTTCTCTAGCGCCTGGTGAGGAGCAGCGTTCTTGGGGGCTATCGAAGGACGTCCACGACTTACTTGCTCGTGCGATGCTGACCTTGACGAGATCGCTGGGGCTGCTGCTGAGGCTGATGTCGGCTCCTTGACGTTGGTAAGGGGGTAGAAGGCACACACGCTTTCTGAAAAGGCAGGGAAGAGCGGTGGGTGGTGATCCATACATCCCACTCGCGACGCGACTGCGCCGCCGCACGTCAAGGATGCTTCACACGCTGGGCGTGGTTCGTGGTGCGCTTGCGCGTGTGGGCAGGGTGAGATCGGTGAGCAACACCGGGCCTTGTCCAAGCGGGCATCAGAGTGGCTTCTGCGCCAGCTGCCGCAACCCGTTGTGATAGTATTGGTCGTTGACGGCGTTACATCTTCGGCATTGAACTGGTTTGCTGATGTGTTCACCTCGAGCGAGCTCTCCAGCGTACTATGCGACAGGCGCGTCGCTTCGATAGAGGAGGCGGAGGTAAGGGGGCCATACGCTGAGTCGTCGTCAAGGCTGCCAACGGCGGGTGCGATGCGAGCATGGACAGTACTTGACCGGTCACTGGGGTCACTGCCACCATCCATGCGCAGTGCAGTATACGGAGACTGAGGCGGGGGCCAGGTAGGTGGCTTGCTGACCGAGCAGCCATCGTCAGTGTCTTGCACTTTCGTGCTGTCCATGAGCATCGGCGATTTAGAAAAAGGGCTGAGGGCCAGCGCTGGTGCCATGCACATCTGTATAGATGCTTGCGGAGACATTGCCGCCGTGTTGTTGGTGACAGACGGACTCAATGGCGGCATCGTCCCCCCCACCCCACCGGTGCAGGCAGGTTCGGCCATAGCAGCCATGGCGGCCAGCTCCGGTGGCACCATACCGAGAGTAGCAGGTAAGAGTACGGTGGGCGGTGTAATGTGCTGCTGCGGTGTCGTCGGTGGGAGTTGGCTTGTCGCCTCGAGTTCCCTGAACACCTTGATCGCGGACTTCATGAGTGGCGGATGACTACAAGCCTAAGGTGAGGCTGAAGAAACAGACAGCGAAATAGAGAGCGAAGCAAGACACACGGCGTTTTTTTTTTTTTTGGCAGGGGGGGGGGCGGATGGAGAATGGAGGTCAAGCGCCTGTCTGTGTGTCTTCTTCGAGTGCAAAAATGATACAACGCACCACACCCCCACTCTGTGCGTGTGCGGTGAAAGGCGACTGCGACCCGCCCTATGCCGCACGCCTCCTCTCCTTCTTTGCCGCCACACAGGCACGAAACACTCGCCCACCCACACACGAACAGCAAAGCAGCAACAAAACAAGCAAATAAGAGAGGGGAGGTGTATGGTCAGCGGTTCAGACGGAACCTCGCGTCTCCTCCTCCTCCTTTGAAGTTCAGGGTAGGGGGAAGGGAGGCGGCGGTGCCCTCGGAGGGTACCAGACAGGAAAGAGGGAGATGTACTGCGACTAAGCGCAAGCTGTGTAGCTTGTTGGTGTTTGCAGCTACGTGTGTATATGCCCCCCTCCCCCTCCCGTGTAGACGTAATCGTGGGGTCTTACGTAGGGTACCAGCTAGTCTGTTGATTTCGATGCGTACTTGCACCTTCTCAATGACGACTCATCCAACAGCCAGGCAGCGGACCGCAGACCCGTACCACACCATGGGCCAGTGTGTGCGTGTGAGTGGCACGTTGTTGTGAATTGGGGTGGTGGCGGTGGTGGGGAGCGAGGGCGCACATGGACAGAGAGCCACAGTGTAGATAAAGGTGAAAGCGGATCACAGAGAGAGAGAGAGAGCGAGAGGAACAGCGATACACACACGCACACATTATGAGGAAGAGCGATCGCGTGGCGAGGGCATGAGGTAACACTGACGGACGTGACACCGTTACGTTCGCCTATCGCCCTACCCCCTTTTCCCTCACTAAAGGCAAGCGCACACCTGCGACCTGACCTACTCCGCCCAACGGAGGGTCGGAGGAGAGGGAGGGAAGGTGAGTGAAAGCATGCCTGGCTAGCAGACTGAGGGGGAGACGAAGGAGGCTAACTGATCAGCCTCCTGGTCAGCGTTTCTATGGTTAGTTCGCTCGTTCGCTCTCCGCTTCGCGTACGTTTCTTTCTCTCTTCCCTTTTCCTTTCAGAGATGTTTCGCGCACTTTGTAAGCACAATGCACTCGCATGGGCAGTGATGCTCTCGCACACGTGTGTAGGCTTCGATACAATACTAATCAAGGCACGCCAGCTTCTCAGCGCCGCTGGCGTGCCGGCAACACGTGTTCCACACGCGCGACATGCACGGCTGCGTGGCAGACCTGCTCCATCACATCCCCGACATCCACCTCTGCGCGTCCACTACGTCTCTTTTGCGCGCCGGCTTTCGAAGCGTCCACCACTGTCGCGGCACCGTCATCAACGGCCAGTTGCGACAGCGGTACCGCTACTTTAGTCTGTGTCACGCACGCGCACGCGGCTCGTAACACGTGTACGGCGCCTGCATCCCCGTAGACAGAGCGAGAAAGATGTACCGCACACCGCAGTACGCCGGTGCGCCGCTGGGTCGCACTAATGCGCTGCCGTCGTTGCGGCAGTTGCCTTGAGCGGATGGCGCCGGTTTTAGTGGCACTGGTCGGAGGGGGGCTCGGCGATGAAGCGCCCTCAGCACTCCCTGCCCCTCGCGCTGCCGCCTCCGGCCCAGGTGTAGAGCTGTCAATGCCCTGCCACACGGCGCTGGCCAGTGTCAAGGCATCGGGGCCGGCGTAGCGCACCCCGCCAATCAGTTGCCAGTACGCACGCATGCTGCGCATCACTGCCGTTGCGTACACCTCCGCGGTTGCTGACGTCTTCCAGATAAAGAGCTCTCGCGGCGAGGCAGAGGCGCCTGCCCCCTTCTCCATGCGCTGGGGTCCTTCCATTCTGGGCAGCGCAGCGGCACGCAAAGCAACGTGGAGGACGAGCATGCACGGGCGCTCCCGTTTCGCGCCAACACGCACCATTACTGATCCGATGAGCTTCCTCACCACTCCTACCATGACTGAAAAGGGGAGAGAGGGAGGGAGTAGAGAAGACTGAGGTAGACAGACGAGGAGGAGGAGGCGCACGCAGATTAAGCGCAGAGTGAGTCGCACGGCACGGCTGTCGATGCCTCTCTGCAGGACCGATGCTATACCACGGGATCGTCTTCGCACGACCAGGGAGGACACGCAGCATACACGAGGCGGATGCACACAACCTGCACTCGAGGCAGAGAGCGTTTGCCTCCTCCCTCCCCCACCTCTGCGACATCCAATGGAGAGAAGGAATGACGCAGGCCTGTGCTGGGCAGTGGAGGAAAGGGGGGTGGGTGGGTGGGTGGATGGGGGCAGAGGCGGAGAGGCAGGCGAGCGGAGGTGGGAGAGGGGAGGAGGACTCGGCATTACTGCTTGCGCGCATTTCTTCTGTTGCTGTTGCTCGCTGCGTTCGACGGAGGAGTCGGGAATAGAAGATCGGAAGGCATTGGGATAGTCGCTGCAGAGAGCACGGAAGAAGACAGGGGCTGCGCCACGACAGCTATGAGAGAGGAGGAGGGGGAAAGCAGCAGACATGCGCACAGATACTGGCGCTGAGAAAGAGATTCGCATGAATGCGAGCCCGCACCACCACAGCCCAGCCACGTCTCTCTGCTGCCCCGCGGCGGAATCCGAGTCATCCAGCACCAGCCGCCCTGCCGCCGTATTGGGCCATGCGTCTAGCGGACTCTTCTCGTTTTTTCCCCTCGTCCCTCCTTTGCATCACGTGCTGGGCGATCGGCACCGCACGGGCTCAGGCGGAGCGCATGTCCTGATCCGAGCGGGCTGCGGCCAGGGTCCCTGGCCGAGGGTGCAAGCGGTGGCGGCCGTCGGAGAGGGGTGGCCAGGCCCCTAACCAATTCAGCAGTGGCGTCGACTCCACCGCCACTGCTGAATTGGAAAGCCTGTCGACTTTGTTGTGATGCTCCGCTACACGATGACTGAAGAGAACATGAGACGAGAGGTGGACGCGACAGCCTGGTAGCGCCAGCATTGGTGCCCCCCCAAAACAGCTCAGTATGCCATCCGCCACCGTTGTAGGGCCCGTGTCGAGCGCCATGAGGAGGGGAGGTGCGACCGTGGCAACAGCCGTACTTGTCTTCCTGGTGTCTTCGCTGACCCAGTTGGTACGCACAGTAGCTCAACTCCCATTTTCATCGCCCCACACTCAGCGCGGCAGCTGCAAGCAAAGGGGGTCGCAGCCTTTTGTCGCTGTGCTTGCGAGAGTGTGGCTTGCCTGAAGCATCGCGCCCGCTCATGATTTCATGTCTGACTGTGACGCACCATCTACCCACAGTGAGTAAAGGAGCTTCGAGCAGGAGAGTCTGTCCGCCGCCCTCTAGGGAGCGGATGCGTTGTGGTCACACCGGCATTCGGTGCGTACGGCTTCGGCGCCAAGTGCACAAGGCGTTCCTCCTCCCGTGATGGCGAAGAGATATGGGCGGGTGCGGCGCAGCAGCGCTGTGAGGTCGAGTGGGGCGGGCGTCGGACACTCCGAGCAGGTCTCTGTCGTCTGTGCGTGTGTGTTGTACCAACCCCAGGGCAAGGTGGTGGTGGGGGGGTCGTAGTAGTGGGGGAGGGGGGGGGGGGGTAGACGCAAGGTAACAAAATGAGAGAACGAACACAAGAACAAGCAGGCGCGCAAAGTGGAGTATCTACCGACACAGAGGAGGTAGCCCAGAGGTACGGAAACGAACGCAAAGGCAAAATAGCAGCAGCAAAGTTGGGACCGCCACCAGAAAAAAAAGGCAGCGTAGCGCACACACACACACACACGCATGTGCGTATATATATATATATATATGTGTGTGTGTGTGTGTGTGTGCGCGTCTTTAGAGTCAGAAAGCTGCAATGATGCGCAGAGAGAGGAGGAGAGAGGGGTATACGCCCCCCCCCCCCCACAGACGCACATACATCTACAGCTTGTGGAGCAGTGACTGAGAAGAAGAGGCTGAGTGGGGGCAGTGGAGGGGTGCCTGCGTATACGTGGGGCAGAGGTAGAATGGACCGAGGTGAGAGAGGCTTAGACAACACATCCGCCACCCCTGCGACGTGTCCTCTTCCACCAGGAGGGGTACCGCTCCCCCCTTTTCTCTCTACCCTTCTGCGCCAGTTTGCTGACGTTCTTATTCCAAATTGCTGCTCAGTCGGATATGTTCGCGGTTTCGTCATCGGAGACGGAGGACGTTGCCACAGCCGTGCTCGCACTGAGAGACCGGATGTGCGCCTGCAGTCGGTGCTGCTGATCCCACAAGCGAGTCTGCGTTTCCTCATGTCGTTGAAGGTATCGCGTGGCGCAGCGCGCGGCCAGATGCTCGAGGATGCCTTGCTGCGGCACACCAAACGCAGTCACCAGCCGACGGTAGATGTTGTGCAGCTCCGGCGCGGCCAGCGGGCGAAACAGGATCTTATAGCTGGAGTAAAAGTAGTAGACCAGCACCCGCACAGAGTCGTAGCTCAGGTCGAGCGCGACAGCCTGTCGATCAAACACCGCGCGAAGCAGTAGGTCCGACTGGGAGGAGATGACGGGGCGCAGCAGCAGGTCACTGCTGAAGTTGTCCAGCACAGACGCGTTATCCTGCAGTGCAGCGCTGCCATCACTGTTGTGTGAGGTGGCACAAACCGACGGGCTGCTGACGGCGCCTCGGCCGCCAGTCGGACCCGGGCCTGTGTTGCTGCCAGCGAGTGGATTATCCCCGACGAAGGGCGGAATGTTGCCGGGTCGCCAGACACTCGACTCACAGTTCCTGGACGAGGTGGAGGGCGAGCTACCGTCGCTGCCACCGCCGGGTCCATGCGCCGCTGCCACCATCGTGGTCGACGGCGGGACGACAACGAGCGGGTTGGCGGGGAGTACGTCAGGGTGCTGCGCGTTGTTTGCTGCACCGATGGCGCTGCGGCTGTGGTTGCCACTGATGTCGTTAGTCCCGCTTGTGCTTGCGCTCGAGGAGAGAGTAGCGTTGTGCTGCAGGAGTGGCGTCTGCGGATTTACGGCTGCCATCTCTACCGCGTTTCCAGTCTGCACGTTCGCCACGTTGGATGAAGATGTCGGCGACCCCAACACGACGTTGGCAAGCTTGCTCTTCCGGGCTGGGCGACGAACCATGCGTCGCTGTGGTACCACAAACGACAGTGCCGACGGCGATTCCGACCCATTTTCGCCTGTTCCTGCCAGCACGCCGTCAGGCGTGGAGGCTGGCACGCTGCACGACCCCACCCTCTCATCCTTGCGGGCGCCCTTTCTTATTCCTCCAGCTGCCACGTGGGACCCACCCGTACTGTTCGCAAAAGGGATGGGGTGGCTGCTGATGCGATTGCCAGAGGCAGCGCTAGCACCATCCGCAGCGGTCCTAGCCAAACAGAGGGAGTCATTGTCGAGGTCACTGTTCTCGTACCCTATCCGCGGGTAGGTGAACAGTCGGCCCTGAGGCGTGTATAAGGTGCTGCCAGGCTCCGTCTCCTTGCCAGCGGTGTACTGCAGCTGTGCTTGACGCGCACGACGCACCTGTTCCGCCGCGAAGGCCTCCGCCTCCTTCAGATGATGGTTCGAAGTATCCGTGACGACATAGAGGTCCTGGCGAGTCGTGACGCCGCGCAGGAACACCGAGTCGAACAGCTTGCACTTGACATGCGGCATGCGCTTCGCGCTCGGCAGCGCTGCCGGCGACACAGTGACCACGTTCGGACCAGCAAAGACCCACATGCGGCCACTGTACACAACATCGGGGCCCTCATAGCGTAAGCCGCTGCCCATTACTTCCAAGCGCACGGCAGCGTCGGTGCACCAGTGTACAGCGTAAGAGAGCAGTAGGCGACCCTCGTCACCGAGAAGGCGGCGCAGCGGATCGTCGATGGGACAGCTATAGAGCTCCTCGATCGTGCTGAAGGCCATCTGCACGGCCGCCGCGACGCTGCGCGTGACGTACGATGTGGTGAGTGGGTGCACCTGCTGAATCTGGTAGGCGCCGTGCCGCACCATCTGCTGAGCCAGGACATGGCCAAGACGTTCTGTCACCTCCACCATCTGATCCGATGCGAGGTCCCAGAGCTCCTCGCCGCGGCAGGGGCCGATGGTGAGCATGGCGAAGGGCGCCATCTTGGGTGCGTGCTTGGTGCCGTCGTACACCCGCGTGCACCGCACAATCATGCACACGCAGAGCGCAAACAGAGCAAACACACCGATAATGGACGAAATAATGATGATGTTGCGCACTTTGGGGGTAAACTGGTTTACCCGCTTCGTGCTCTTCAAGGAGATCCTCCACGAGATCTTCTCACTGAGGACGTCACGGGTAGTGGCCTCCTTAATGAACTTCTGCATGCTCGGTGTGTTACAGTCAGTCTCGCCGTTGAAAATCGGTGATGCAATGATGACTGTGCAAGAGCCCGAAGAGGCGTTATCCATTGTGTAGACAATGTAAGCCATTTCATTACTGTCCATTACCTTCGTGAAGTTGTAGCGTTGCATGAGTCCATCCACGCTAAAGACGACAATTCCAAAGCCCCAGAACGTTGAGTTTGAAATCAGCGCTGTAGAGGTCGCGTTGTAGATGGGCTGGCGGAGATCGACCCACCACATGTTCACTTCATCATAGCTGTTCACTCCGTAGAGTGCTGGCAATGTAGAACTTTTGTATGGCCCTGTCAGGTCGAGCATACCAGTGCTAATGACGGTGTAGGGATCCTGACGCTGCCCTTTAGCCTGGTCTGTGTGGTTTGTGCCCGAGCCGGAGCTGTTGAGCAGGTCCCAGCCTTTCAGGGGACTCTCCTCTTTGAGCGGGTATACCTGCAGTATAACGCCGCCTGGCGCGGTTGCGAAGAGGCTGATGTGCGGTGCCGCGGAGGCCACCAGCTCGGCATACCTATAGAACTGTGAAAAGTATTGGCCTTCTACGCGCTGGGCAGGGGTGTCGTTGAGGTTCGGCAGCGTCTTCATCACTCCCATGACGTACCCCTCTACCCCGTACACAGCCGAGATGGCCCCGAGGATGGCGTCGCGAAATGATGTGGCGTAGTCCCTCGCCGCTAGCCTCTCCTCGTCCCGGTGCCGCTGCTCGAGTTGGCTGTCGTGATGCTGCAGGAGTAGCATTGGTGTTAGAATCGTGGTTAGCATAAGCAACAAGGCGACCAAGACGGCTAGAATGATGAAGTACACACGGTACCGCTTTGCCTGGCGCTTGTTGTTTTGCTCATCCTCGGCCGAGTTGCCGGTGGGGATATGGTATATCTTCTTCATTCTTCGTTGGCTTTGTGTGTGTGTGTGTGTGCGCGCGCGCCACAACGCAACGTATGAGCCTGAGCGAGAGGAGTAAAAAAAAAGCACGAGCAACCAAAGGAGAAACAAAACTGCCGCCGCCACCAATGCGGCAAGCAAAACGCACGACCACCCACACGCGTACGCTCGTTCACTGGCTGTCAATAGTTAAGATAGCGCCACCGAAGGGGGTGGGTGGGGGGATGATGAGGATGGTAGTGGCAAGTGGCGAGTGGTGGTGGTGGTGGTGGTGGTGACAGCCGAGCCTCAAAAGAAAAGGTGAAAAGGAAAGCACAGGAGCAGTGAGGGGCGAGGGACAGCAGTTCGCTACCCAATGAAGCAAATCCAAGCGAAACCACTGGAGGGGGTGAGGAGGAGGGATTCGCCTCCACTAGCGCAAACTCACAGTCACGTAAGAGTGTATGTATGCGTGGCTGTGTCACTGATGCCGAGTGTGTGAGGGGGGCGGGGTAGGGTGGGCAGAGAAGACACAAACGAGTGTGCAAGCGAGTCGGAAATATGAAAAGGGAGGAGAGGTGGAGGAAGCGCATCGTACGCGACGTGCGTGAAGAGGGAGAGAGGTGGAGGAGGGGAAAACACCTAAGAGTGGGAGAATGGGGTAGAGAAATCCATGGAAGAGGAGACGGCGTGCTTCACACAGGGCACATGAAGGGGTCTAGCGCCCTCGCCTTTCCACACCCCTCGCGCCGCAGTCTCCCTCCTCTCCACACAACGGCAGATAAGTTGGTGCGAGAGGGCAGTAGCGATGGGCAGAGGAGGAGGAAGAGAAGGTTGGTGGTTCTGCTGAGTGTGGGCAGGTAGGAGGGGGAAACACAAGCTCATCGTGTTTCCAACCCCGTTGGTATTGGGCAGCATCTTGGACTCAATATATGATGCCGCCTACTTGACCTCATCTACGATGATGACGATCGTCGTACTCATGTGGCGGACGCGTGCCGTTTGTGCCATGGCAACCCGCCACGCCTTCTGACGGCGGCTATGCTCTTATACACCAGCAAAAGACCCCACCCACGTCCTCGCACGGAGGTGAGCGGCAACGGCTCACATAATCATGTACTTAACGGTGGAGTGGCGACAGAGAGTGCAAGTTCGGAGAATAGAGGTGGCATCTCAAGAAAATTTCTACGCACGGTCCAGGAAGTAAAAGTTGAGAGCAAAAGAGACTGAGGTAACAGAAGGGAGATTGAGGGGGGGGGGAGGGGAGGGGCAATGCCACGATTTGTAGTCACAATATCGCCCAGGCCCAATTGACCACACATACGCTTTATATACTGGCGAGCCCACTACTTCTGCTTCCCAACAACGGGACTGTCGTGACTCCCCCTCCCCCCCTCTCCCTCCCCCTGCTGAACACTGTCACACTACCTCCGTACCTCAGGCACTGCATTCCTCATTGACACCTCGACGGAAAAAAGGCGAGAGGACTTTGCACTCGCAGGAGGCACAGAGCGAAAGAAAAGCGGCACACCGCGCGCTGAGCCAAAACAGAACAGGCGGACGGTGGGCCGAAACGGGCGATCGACGAGCGGCCCCCTCCCAAAGGAAAATGCACACCTTTTGCTTGTGCTTGACTTCCCATGGGGCGGGTGCGCCACGCGCCTACACGTGCGTGTGTGTGTGTGTGCGATGACGGATATCCACACACACACACGCAGGAGGGTGAAGGCAGAGATTGCAGGAGGCGAGAGGTGCTAAACAAACAAAGTGACGCGTACAGGCCCACTTGCTCGTTTCAGTGTGCAAATATTTGCCGAGGGAAGCGAGGAGAGCCTAAAAGCAAGGGGAGGGAGAGGGAGAGGGGGAGGGAGAGCGAAGGACACGCCAATGGCAGCGATGCAGAGCTGCCAGTTGCCGCTTCGGGGGCGCACACAGATGTGAATAGGCACGCCCACCTTCAGTATGTCTCATGTGCCTGTCATGCGTACCCAAACATCACGGTAGAGGAAGGGATAGGAGGTAGGAGTCAGGGGCAAAGGAGGGTGGTGTGGGCGATGGGGCACCCGTTCGCGCACCGCGAGAGTCTCGTATTCACCCTACTGGGCCAACACGTAGTCCTTCAAAAGCGAGCGACACCCACCGCATGTGCAGAGGTCGGGTGGCAGGAAGCAAAAGCGCGAGCGCCATCCATGGCCCATCCGACATCGTGCTTGCTGCACGGCTTGCACAGGAGGGCAGCCTCACGCATCCAGAAAGAGACACCAGACGAAGAGCGAAGGTTTACCACGAGACAGGTGCTCCCCCCCTCCATGCCGGGGCCTCCTCGCGTCTTGATGCCCCACCGAGGCTCAAAGAAATGCCTTCCCGTGGTTCTATTGCGCTTTGAGCACTGACGGTGCCTCACAGACGGAGGAGGGCCACTTAGAGTGTGGCAGTGTGGAATGATACGCTTTCAACCGGTGCTGCACGTACCGAATGACGCAGCGCGCGGCCAGATGCTCGAGGATGCCCTGCTGCGGCACACCAAACGCAGTCACCAGGCGGCGGAAGATGTTGTGGCGCTCCGGCGCGGCCAGCGGGCGAAACAGGATCTTATAGCTGGAGTAAAAGTAGTAGACCAGCACCCGCACAGAGTCGTAGCGTATATCAAGGGTGATGGACTGGTAGTCAAAGGCGGCGCGCAGGGCCACGTCGAGCGAGCGCGTGATGAAGGGCTGCAGCAGCGCACGCGTGACAGCGTCCCCCTGGAAGGCAAAGGAGTTCACTGGAACTGTCTTGGTGGTGCCGTTGGAGGCGTTGTCGAAGGAGCCGCCTATATACTGTAGCGGCGTCCCCATCGACAGCGATCGAACCGACAAGAGTTCGTTGCCGTTGTTCTCTGACGGTCCGCTGGAGCTGGCACCAGTGCGTGTGGGGGTGCTAAACCTAGCGCTATTGGTGGTGCTGCCATCCACCGCGGAGAAGGTTGGCACTGATGATGCAATACTGTTACTGCGGCGCACGTCGATGACAGGAACCGTCACAGTTTTGTTGGCGTGAGATGCAGAGGGAAAACCATCGACGTTGCACAGTGCTACAGACGCGGCGGCCACCAGTGCAGGGCGACGCGCGTCGAGGAGCGTAAAGAGCTGCTGCTGCGTCACCAGCTGCGCATCGTCGGTGTCGCTGTTGCTGCCGATGAGCGCCACCTTCGAGGAGATGGCGCTGCCGCGCCGCCCACCGGCGGTGTTCTGCAAGGTGATTGGCAGCGGGTACGGCACGTAGATGGTGGCGCTAGCGGCGCTCTTATCGTTGGGCTCCTTGCTGTCAGCCGTGCCATAACGGGTCCATGAGTAGATCACATTGACCATACGGAGTGGGCGTGCGTCGACACTGCGCAGGCCAAAGCGTGGCAGCGCCTGCGCCACCGCCTCGGAAGCCGTGAGAACGCTGGGTGCGGCAAAGGCCCACATGCGGCCGCCAAAGACAACATCGGGGCCCTCGTAGCGGTACGTCCCGTCCAGCGATTCCACGCGCACGGCAGCGTCGGTGCACCAGTGCACGGCGTAGGAGAGCAGTAGGCGACCCTCGTCACCGAGCACGGCGCGCAGCGGACCGTCGATGGGGCGGCGCTGCAGCTCCTCGATGGCGCTGAAGGCCATCTGCACGGCCGCCGCGACGCTGCGCGTGACGTACGATGTGGTGAGTGGGTGCACCTGCTGAATCTGGTAGGCGCCGTGCCGCACCATCTGCCGCACCAGTACCCCATCGAGCCGGTCCGTCACCTCGGCCATCTGCTCTGCAGCAAGGTCCCAGAGCTCCTCGCCGCGGCAGGGGCCGATGGTGAGCATGGCGAAGGGCGCCATCTTGGGTGCGTGCTTGGTGCCGTCGTACACCCGCGTGCACCACAGCACGGCTGCGATGACAGTAGCAAAGATGGCTAAAAGCCCAGATAGGGCGGTGGACACGACAATTGTGATGTTGGTGGGCGAGAGGTGCGCACCGTAGTCGCGGCCGCGGACGGTGACCGCGAATGGGAGATTTGGGGCAATGTCGATGGTGGTGCCGATTTTGCGAAATTCCTCAAGCTGCTCCGCTGTTGGGTTCTGCAGCGAGGTCTCAAGAACAGTAATGACTCCGGAGGTCTCATTCACCACACTGAGGAGGTAGTCAAAGCTACTCTGCTGTACACCGCTAGAGGAGAAGTCAAACGGGTTGGTGCTGAGGATGCCGCTTATGTTGACCAGGGTGAAAGTGAACCCCCAAAATGTGTGTATGTCAGCCATCGAGTAGTCTGTGCGATTGAAGATGGGCCGTCGAACAGCAAACCCCCAGTAGCCCCGCAGAATCTCGGAGGTGGATCGAAAAGGGCCAACGTAGTTAGCGTGGCCGTCGAGGATGGTATCAAGAGGCGTCGGCTTAAAGTTGTGCGAGTTGTCGTTAATGTCGAGCGTGTCGCGTCCGTACGAGGCTGCATTCGCTGGAGAAATAAAAGCGTACACACCGCCGGGCTGTAAGGCAGTCATGGAGATCATGGTCATGTTGCGCACGAGTGTTCTGCCAACGCTGTCAAAGTTCACGAAGTTTTGGCCATGGATGCGCTCCGCCGGCGGGGCCGATAAATTTGGCAGCACTGTCATCTGACTCATCACGTAGCCCTCCAAGGCTTGACTGATGCCGAGGGCCTCGACCATGACTACCCTGAAGGGTGCCACGGCGGCGTTGGCGAGAGTGTACTCTACGAGCCGTACCTCCCTTTCGTAATTCTTATCTATGTTGCGTAGCACAATCAGCGACGAGAAGACGCCAACGAAGATGAGCAGCAGACACACAGAGAAGGCAACAATGCCAATATAGAGCCGCGTCTGCGCTCTCAAAGGAGGCAGGCGGGTTCGAATGACCCGCGGCTGGGTAGCGTCAGTGACCTTCATGACGGTGAATCACTACGACCCGCGGGATGAGAGGATGTCAATGCTCTGAGCGAGGCGTCGACAGGCGACAATAGTTCAAAAATAAGAGCACGCGAAGCAGGGTAAAGCAAAGAAAAAAAACCCACCGTGCTGCCCCACACGCACAGGTCGCCGCCAGGGAGAGGGAGAGAGGGGGGCCGAGGGGAGAAGACACGAAGAGGTGGCGAAAAGCACGATGACAGTGAGCGGCTTACCGCTAATAAGAAAGCGAGAAGAGGAGGGAAAAGGAATCGAATCAACCCCAACACACACACACACGCTTAGAGAGAGAGAGAGAGGGAAAAAGGCACGCAGGCGCCGCCACAAAGAAACGAGCGCAGAGCCGGACCCCCCCCCCCTAAAAGAGGAGGATACGCGCGTATTGGTACGGCAACAAACCCAACGAATCGAAAAAGGGGGGGAGGAGGGGGGGGGGGCAGCAGCAGGAGCAGCAATCACAGAAGAGGACGGCGACAGAGTCACTTCTTCACTTACGTGTTGTGCACACGCGCGTCCGCGTCTGCTGTATGCATGAGAGGAGGGAGGGAGGATAGTGTGAATGTGTGTGTGCGGTGCCTCTTCGTGTTTGGGGTGTCGTTCGTTGCCCTCCCGGTCGCCCCCCCAAAAAGAGAGAGGCGGTAAACACGTTTGTCACTTTGCTCACAGCGCACACGAGAGCGCACTCGCACAATTCAAGCAAAAAAAACAAAACAAACGGGCAGTCGTAACGAAGTGAGCAGAAAAGGAGGAGGAGGGGGGAGGAGAAAAATCGAATGGAAGAGAAGTTTCGCGTCAGATATGTGTGGGGAGCGGAGAGCTGAGGCGAGCACCAGGCACGCTGCACCACGTAAAGGGGCCGCCGTAGTGCAGGGTGTGGCAGTAGCAAATAGCGCTCGGACCACGACCGAGGCAGAGATGGGTGGAAGCAAGTGGGGTACGCTGGAGGAGGAGGAGGGAGGTAAACAGCAGATGGCCCCGCCGAGCGAATGCTCCGAATGTAAGAACGACAGTGAGGACGCACGTCGTACAGAGCCAGCAACAAATATAGGAGCGAAGGAAAAAAACAAAGTACGGGGCTTACCAGTGGCGACGGAGGTCGTTCTGCACGTGAGGGGAGGGGGGAAGGGGCGTGAGAGGAGTTCGGGTGAGCGCTGAGAGGATTGTAAGGGGGGCGGCGCTGTGGTGGCGGTTGGACTGAGGGGGTTGAGTAGTTGGTGTTGTAAGAAAGCCAAGGCCAGGCTATTGCTTGGGTAAGTGAGTGAATGAGCTGTTCTTCTCAGTGAATGCGCTGAGCCCTGCAGTGCGCACTCGCAGGCTGCGTGACCGGATGGCATGAGTAGAGAGGGAGGTGCAGAGAGAGAGAGAGAGAGGAGCGCGCAAAGTACAGAGTCGTTGATTACACGAAAAGCGCGGGTGCTTTACTTTCACCCACAGATAAACACTCACACACACACGCACAGACGTACCCACTCTCGGTTCAGAGGTGGAGACGAGGGGAGAAGGGTGCTGATGGGGATGGGCTATGCCTTTTTTCGTCTACGTGTCCATCCACTGCCTTACAACACGTGGGCTTTTATTCCACTCGGCTACGCCCCGGCCTGTCACGGGCCCGATTGCGTGGTGCGAAGCAGCCGTAGGCACACACGGCACTGCAACGGGTCGATCCAGTCAGCGGTGCACGGCTCCTGCCTCAAAGCTCTACCCCCCCGCACCGCCGATCGCCTCACAGCCGCTCCCACTGTGCCGGTCGCCACGTGATGCATCCCCCTCTCCGGGTGGCTCAGGGCTCCCCACACCAGAGGGCAGCTCGGCAGTGGCAGGGATGGAGGGAGGGGAGCTGCTTGGCTTCCTCACGGAGTGTGGGAGGAGGGTGTGTGTGCTGGAGCTGGACATTGTTCAGAGGTGTCGTACATCCTGAGGGCACAGGGATACATGAGGAAACCAAAAAGAGCCAAAGAAAAGAGTTTAGTATGGGCGTAGAATGGGAAAGGTGCAGAGAAGAGCGAGAGGTTGCGCAAGAGGGGGTAGAGCAGTTCGAGGAGGGGGTATACACCTGCACTCCGAATATACAAATGTGGCCACACACCCGCCTGCGCACACCTCATGGGCAAACACCGCCCCGAGGCAGACACGTAGGCGTATACAGGGAGAGAGAGAGAGGGAGAGAGAGACAACCATAACACAGCGGAGAAAAGAAGAATAAATAGAGCGACTTACTAGAAAGAGCTGTCCTGGCGAGAGGGGGGGGTAGTCACTGTGACAAGATGGATGTGGCAATGAAAGGGCATGGGGGTGGGTTGGAGGGGGGGGGGTGAGAGGCCATGAGGGAAGTTCCGTTTCACTGCTGTTCGGGACACGACCGACAACCACCGTGAAGGGCACCCTTACTAGCAACCCGCCTCTGCATCAATCGCTCTGCATGACGGAATACCGCACCGTTCTCCTTCCCCAAACTTAGCTCTCTACATGCCATCCCGCTGACATACATGCATACAAGACAGGCATCAGCTTAAAGCAGCTTAGTGATGCATTAGTTTTGCCTCTGGTGGGGTGCCGCACGGAGACGTGGTCGCCGGCGTCCTTGTTGTTGGGCTGTTGCATTCAAGAGGAACTTGTTGATACATGAACCCGTTGATCTTCCGCACCTGCGACAGCCACTGCATCGCACCGCGCGCGGCCAGATGCTCGAGGATGCCCTGCTGCGGCACACCAAACGCAGTCACCAGGCGGCGGAAGATGTTGTGGCGCTCCGGCGCGGCCAGCGGGCGAAACAGGATGCTGTAGCTGGAGTAAAAGTAGTAGACCAGCACCCGCACCTCGTCGTAGCGTATATCGAGGGTGATGGACTGGTAGTCAAAGGCGGCGCGCAGGGCCACGTCGAGCGAGCGCGTGATGAAGGGCTGCAGCAGCGCACGCGTGACAGCGTCGGCTTCAATCAGCTCAACACGAGGTTTCTCTGGAGACAAGTCTGTCTTGCGCTCCACAATAATTCGGCTCTGCACCACGACCTTCTGTTCGGCCTGCAAGGCACCGTCACTCAAAGGACTACGGCCACGCTGGCACCCTCTCAGTGTTGTGCACCCAGGGTTACACGTGGTGGACGCAGGACAGAAAGCTTCCATCGGTCGCGCAGACCCATCCTGCAGACCGGATACAGCTTCCCTCGCCCCCAGGCTTGACGAGTTCATACGCATTATTGGATAAGATGAGGGGCTGGATGAGTTCGCGTTATCGATCATGGGTTGAGGAACTGTCGCCACAGCTGCTGCAACCGCCTCCGCTGCCGCCGCAAGAAGATTTGGCTTCGCTGCGTGCGCCAGGAGGTACAGCATCATGCTACCGCTCCTGCGGCTTGTGCTGGTTGCGTCACGGATGCCTCCCTCGACGTCGTCATTGCCGTCGGCGTGCTTCGCTGCTGTAGCGTGCACCACGGTAAGCATCTGGTACGCTTGCGCGACAACGCCAGAGAGGCCAAAGCGTGGCAGCGCCTGCGCCACCGCCTCGGAAGCCGTGAGAACGCTGGGTGCGGCAAAGGCCCACATGCGGCCGCCAAAGACAACATCGGGGCCCTCGTAGCGGTACGTCCCGTCCAGCGATTCCACGCGCACGGCAGCGTCGGTGCACCAGTGCACGGCGTAGGAGAGCAGTAGGCGACCCTCGTCACCGAGCACGGCGCGCAGCGGACCGTCGATGGGGCGGCGCTGCAGCTCCTCGATGGCGCTGAAGGCCATCTGCACGGCCGCCGCGACGCTGCGCGTGACGTACGATGTGGTGAGTGGGTGCACCTGCTGAATCTGGTAGGCGCCGTGCCGCACCATCTGCCGCACCAGTACCCCATCGAGCCGGTCCGTCACCTCGGCCATCTGCTCTGCAGCAAGGTCCCAGAGCTCCTCGCCGCGGCAGGGGCCGATGGTGAGCATGGCGAAGGGCGCCATCTTGGGTGCGTGCGCTGCGGCGTCGTAGGTACGCATGCACCACAGCACGACCGCGATGGCGATGGCCAGAAGCAGCAGGGAGCCGAATAAGGTCCACAAGGTGATGATGGTGACGTTGGTGGCTGTGAGAGAGACGTACGTCTGGCGTGAGCGCACCGCAATATATAGCGAGGAGAGGGGTGCTAGGATGTCCATGACGGTGCTGTCGGAAATGAATGCCTCGTACGTCTCCTGCGTTGTGTTCGGTGGAAGCGAGGAGGCGATCACGCGCGTGCTAGATGAGTTCTTCGACAGGTCGTAGATTACGTAATTCAGGTGCTTGGCCTTGGCAAGTGTGTCGAGCTGAATAACGTCGAGGGCGCCCGTCACGTTGACGATGAGTAGCACGAAGCCCCAGAAGTTTGCCAGTGAGGGGGGCGTGCCGTTCAAGGTGCGCATGTAGAGGGGCGCGCGCGTCGAGATGACCCAAATGCGGCGGAGAGAGGCGATGGTGGTGTGTCGCGGGCCAACAATGGAGTACCGGCCTGACAGAACTGTCTCCAGTGTGGTGGGCCTGTGCTGGTTTGTCGGGTCGCTTGGGCTCATCAGGTCGCGGCCCACCGTTTCCGCGTCGTGCGGGTACGTCATGGCGATGACTCCTCCGGGGCAGATGGCTTGCAACGCCACGGCAGGCTTCTGCGAGGCGAGCAGAGATGCAAAGCGTGGAAATCGTGTCAGATACTCGGTAGCGTTGTCCCTTGACAGCACAACAGACACATTGCCGGACGGCTGCAGAGCGGGGACCGTGCTCAGAGCGTAGCCCCCCAACGCACGCGCAACGGCGAGGCCGTCGATCATGACGGCGCGCAACACCGCAGCCCACGCAGTGATGGTGCTGTACTCGTCCGCCCGAAGTGCGGCATTGCGCGCGTTAGCGCTTCTGCGTATAACGAGCATCGGCACCAGGATGCCAATGAAGATGGTTAATAAACACACGAGCACACAGGCAGTGATGATGTAGAAGTTTTTCGGCAGTACTGCGTGCGGCGTGGCAGTGAACTTTTGGCTAAATGGAGAAGGTTTATGGTAGGCAAGTGCGACGGGACGTGACGCCTGGCGAGCGAGTCGCCCACTGGCTGGTTCTGCCAGCCGCTGTGAACTCGGTAAGCCGACAACCATGTCCTGAGTGGAGATGGCATGGGCTTCATGGCTGCCACAAGGTGCACTACCACCACCGCCACCATCACCGTTGTCCTCGCGGGCACGCTCCAGCATGCTCTCCCTCCTCCTTTTGCTCGGGATGCCTGGCAACTACCCGTCGCTGCTTGCGGGTGCACCGGGTTACCCTTTCACCCACCACACGCGCGCTGCCTTCCTTCAAAGCAGACCCTTCTGTGGCTCTCCTAATCTCTCTCTCCTCTACAGGAGCACAGCTGCATGAGGCACGCGAGGAAAAGAGCAAACTGCAACACGCTTGAACGGTAATACCGGCGCATAGCAGCGAGATATACCAGTCGCGAAATTAGGGCAGGGTGAAGAGCAAAGTGTATCACAGAGAGGGTTGGTCGAGGTAAGCGGCGCTCACGCTGACGGAGGCACCCCCCAAACGCTCGCTCTCTCACAGACCGCGCTCGTGAAGAGAGACGGTCGCACGGATGAAGTGTGGTTACTAGGGGATGTATATGCACATGTACGTATGTATATATATATATATATATGTATATATAGGTGTGTGTGTGTGTGTGGGTGGGTGGGAGGGTGTGTGGGTGTGTGTGTGTGTGTGTGGGTGTGGGTGGGTGTGGGTGTGTGGGTGGGTGTGTATGGAAAGCGATGACGCAACTTAAAAATACGCGTTGTATCAGCGTCTTCACGAGGGAGGGAGGGAGGGGTGATAGCAGTGGGTGAGTCAGTCACCGTGTGTACATACACTTTGCTGCTGCTCCGGCGTCCGTTCTTTTTATGCGAGACAACGCAGGCGGGCATTTGAGAGAAGGTGAATGATGTAATGGATAGGGAAGGTGAGGGAGAGGCAAGGGAAGGGCAGGCCATCAGACGGAGACGGCGCGTCGAGTGTAGTGCACAGCATCTTGACAAGAACGAGGGTATGATCAAGGGGCTGCTGCCACTCGAGAGTTGCTGCCACCTCCCATGAACCTCGTCATCTCTGCTGCAAGCACACACACACACACACCACATGGGGGGAGGGGCGCTCTGGGCCTTCTCTTCTGCGCTTTCCTTCTCTCTGCTTCCTCTTCTCGCTCATTTCTGTTTGTTGTTTTGTGTGCTTCGCACGACAGAGTGGTGCATGTGGGTCGGAAAATCAAGGTGAATGCAAGGGACTTCGTGCGCGCGCGCGCGTGTGTGTGTGTGCGTGCCGGAGGATACACCAACGATACCGCAGGAAAGGCTCATGAAACGACACGTCCACAGACAGCGAGGGAAGGGGTGGGAACGCTCTCGGGTACGGCAAGAGGAGAGTGGAGGGGGGGGAGGAGGTTGTGTAGGGGAGGGAGAAGCGGAAAGATGTGGAGGGCAGTGTAGTATATATACGCCACAGAGAGGGGGAGAGGTGCCAAGCAGAGAGCGACAGGAAGCGCACGAGCACCCACAACCCGCCCTCACATTCACTCGTCTGCATTCGCAACCACGGGCGAGTTGAGAGTGGGGGAAGGGGGAGGGGGGAGGGGAGGGGCGCTCAATACACGGAAAAAAAGGCACGCCGCAGTTGCGCGTCTCCTCACTCTCCCTCCACCTTCACCTTCGTCTTATAATCTCCTCTTAAAATGTGGAGTGCCACTGCCTCGCCTCTTGACACGCTCGCCTGCTGCAGTGGTGAAGGAGTCGAGGGCGGGAGCGGGAGAGAGGCCGTTGTGTGTTTCTCACCTCTCCTTACGGGGGCAAACGAGCGACTTCGTTCTGCTTCACAGGTGTGTGAGCGCTGCGAGCCAAAGACACGTCGTCGCCTCTTCCTCCAGCTGGTGAATAACACCCGTGCGCAGCGATACGAGGCACACAGCTCGCGTCTCGCGCGGTCTTGTCCCTCCAGCCTATTGCTGCGCTTGTGCTGGTGTGGTGTGTTACTGATGCAGGCGGCGTTGCGTGTGGCTGTCTCCACATCGTCGCACCTTTATCATGAAGCCGTGGCGCACCTCAGCCTCCCGTTCCGGGGTGACGGAGAGGACCCGTTGATAGCTACCCAGCAACGGGGCGTCATCTAAGGTGGTAAAGTATGGCATGCGCAGCAGCTCTGCCGCGGAGGGGCGCTGCTGCGGGTCGAGCTGTAAGGCGGCGCAGAGTACGTCCATGCAAGCTTGCGTGGGCCGACGGCGTGGCTGGTGCCGCGAGCGTTCCAGCTCTGCCTCAAACCAACCCCGAAAACCGTGGAATTGCTGATAAAGGAAACTTGGCTCGAAGATGGTCTGCAGCTTGCCCCAGTTGGGCGGCTGCGTGGCTTGCCCAGACTCAGCCAAACGCCCCTGCCTCTCCAGTTGTTCCAGAACGCGCATGTGCTGACACGAGTCAGGGTGATAGACGCGCACCGGTGGCAGCGGTCCTAGCACCTCTGTAATGCGGGAGAGCTGGTCTAGTTCCGTAGCCGCCGATCGCTCAGGCGCACGCTGCTGTGGCTGCGCGCGGTGCCTGTAAAAGGGGGGCTCGAGAAGGTACATCTGGGCGAGCAGGCACCCAAGCGACCACACATCCACCTTCTCATCATACGCGGTGCTGCCCAGCAGCATCTCTGGTGGACGGTAGGCCAGGGTAATCACGCTTGGTGTCCGCCACACAGGCGCGCCAGACTGCGACGGCCCGGATGCGACGATGGAGCACAGCCCAAAGTCGGTCAACTGCACCTCGCCTTCCCACGTTACCAACACATTATCGGACTTAATGTCGCGGTGAATAATGCGCATCTCATGCAGCTTGCGTACCGCGATGAGGAGTTTCTTCATGAGGAAGGCCATCTCCGACGGAGTAAAGGCGAACTGGCGGCGACACAGGCCGGCCAGACTCGCCGTGGCGTACGCGAACACCAGCACAATGTCGCGCTGCTGCCGATCGTAGAGAAGAACATCACAGAGTTGCGAGACCTCCGCGAGAGGGTCGGTGATGGCCACCGTGGCGCGGTGATGCACGTCGTTGCGCAGTCGTTCCTCGAGCCGCTCGCGCTGGCTCTGGATGTGTCGAAGGGCAATTATCTCCCGCAACGAGGTCTGTGGAAAGCCCTGGTGGGTGCTCAGTATCTTGAGACGCTTCAGTGCCACCGCAGCGCCAGTTCGCTTGTCGACGCCCTTGAAGACCTCGCCATACGTGCCTTCGCTGAGCTTCTCGTGCACCTCATAGACGTCCATCACAGTGCGCTGGATGGAGCCAAAGTCAATAGATGGCGGCGGAGCGCCGGGGAGGTTTACCCCCGCAAAGCGGTGACGCCGGCATGGGGACCCTTGCGCGCCGGGGTATGGTGTTGGTGTAAGCGAGCGTAGGCGCGGGAAGCCGCTTGTCTCTATCGCTCCGGAAGGGCTTGCACCAGATGTGGTCGGTCGAATATGATGCTGTTGCGCGACGACCGACGCCACGGAGGCCGACACGGGCGACCCCACGTTTAGCGCGTTGGCAGTGATGGCGCGTGTGGTGACGCTTGTGAGGATCGGCGGTGGGCGCGACGCTGGGGCCGCTGGGAGAGGTGCGACACCGATGCCACTCGCCTCAGCCTTGACGATGGTGGCGGCGGCTGGGGAGGCTAGTGGAAGAGGTGGTGAGACACCCAAAGGGGCATGCGCCGGCGTGTCTGACGTACACTGTGCCTCCTCGTTGGCCTTGGCCGGGCTCTCTGCTTCTTCGGCTGCTTCTCTTCTGCCCCCTTTGAGCGCCTCGCCATGGGCGGAGACGTTGACGCATGTGGTGGCCGCACCGTTACCACCACCACCGCCCGCAGCGGAGACGGACGCCGGCGTACGAGCTGACGTCTTTGCAGTGTCGGCTGGAGTGGCACTGCAACTTGACAATACGAGCCGCAAGACACGGCTGCCGCTGCTGCCGACATCTGCGGTACATATACCACGAGGTGCCGTTGCCAAAGGAGGTGTAGCTGCAGAGGCAATGGGTTTGCTCAGAGATGGACGCAGCCGCTTTGAGGGGGGCACCCCTTCCTCTTCATCAACCCGCTCCTGCAGCTGCCGTGCGTGGGGAAGGGGCTGAAGTGAGGCGGCGGAGGGCTGGAGGCGCAGCGTGTGATGAGCCACAGGATGGGGAGACAAAGAAGAGACGAAGGAGGGCGTGACGGGGTCTAGCCGCATGATTCGCGCTGTACTTGCCCTACCACTAGCATCCACAGCCCTAGTGGCGCCATTGACGACTGAATGCAGCTGTGGTGGTGGTGTTGTTGGCGCCTCTGTTTCTCTGCACCTAGTGCGGATGGAGTGTGCCTGCTCACCGCATAGAGGTTCGTCTATGCCTGACGCGACTAGCCCCAGTGGCGCTGTTGCCAATGTGGCCACCGCGGGTGGTGGCTGGGCTTCGTGCACGCTGCCGCCTGAGCTGGAGGTGAGGGGAGAGTTGCTGGCACAGCTGGTGCCACCATCGCCGCCGCCGACGCTTGGACCTCGACCAGCGCCCCTGCTAATCGCCTCCTCTCCCCTTTCGTCATCCTCTACTATGATCGCCTTTGCATAGTTGTGACCCTCACAGGAGGGGGACGCAGAGCCACGGCTGTTTCTACGTGGATGCTGCATCTTGCCGTTGCCAAGCGCTTGGAAGCGAGGGGAGAGGTAGGGGTGGGGGGCAGCGCTCCCCCCTCCCCCTCTCTCTTTGTGTGTGTGTGTGTGCCTATTGGCTGAGGAGTGCACCGGGGGAGGAGGAGGGGAGGGAGCGCTGCCCCTCTTCCGGTTCCCTCTTTCGCCGCCCTCTTTTTCGTTTCGCTTTCCGCCTTTCAATCGCGCGTCGGTCCCTCGCTGGTCTGCGCCCTCTCACGAAGCTTAAAAGTGGGCGTGAATGCGTGTCTGCGCCTACGCCGTATCAGCACGTTGCGCCCCCTCTCACACACACTCACACACACACTCTCTCTCTCTCGTTATCCCTTTACTTCTCTCGTCGAGTGTGTGTGTCCGCTCTTGTTGCTGTGCCGTTGAATGTAGTGGTGCAGTAGGGTGGGGGATAGGGAGGGTTTAGGCGATTGTAGAGGGGAGGGAGGGAGAGAGGCGGCGCTGGTGGCTGGGGAACCACACCAGAGTAGCAGATGCGAAAGGCGCCGCGACCAGGAGGGAGAGGACGAGGGGATAGGTGGCCGGCGGTAAGAGAGTGACCGTGGTGAGAAAGAGCAGTCGTGCCACTAGACTCGACTCATCTTGCTTGTTGGTGCGCGTGTGTACACCTTTGCCATGCGCGCACCAAGGCACACGTACACGACTGCGGAGGGCAAATGCCCCCGCCCCCGCAGCAGCAGCAGCAGCCCTGAGTCGAAGCGACAACGCGACCTCTTCACAACTCTTATTTACTGTGCGTGTGTGCGCCTCTCTCTGTGAAGTACACACACGTACACACCACTGCTGCTGCGGATGTTTTGCTCTTAGCAGCCCTTTAATGCGACCTCTCGTCTTGGAAGAACGCGAGTGGTGTCCCCGCTGGAAGGAGTGCTCGCCGCTGATGGCGCAGTAGAAGCACCAGTAGCGAGTAGCGGCGCTTGTGATCTTGAAGCGAGGAGGGGGGACCGAGAGAGGAAAGGGAGTCCCTGCACCCTATCCTCCCCCCCCCCCCCCAATGCCGCAACAGCAGGGGTTTCCTCTTAACTCTACTGCATGCATAGCCAGAGTGCTCATCAGGGGTGATAGCCATGCCCACCGAACACATTTGCGGACCCGATGCCCAGGCTCTCTCCCTTGATGGTGAAACACATGGCCACATCAACCACCTCCTCGGCGCCATTCTCGCCATCGTCGCTGTTGCTATCTGGGAGATACGAGGTCGTGTCACTGAAGCGCTCCTGCAGGAGTTGCTCCATGAGAATCTCCTCCGACGTCTTCTTCGGCTGTGCGAAGGCGCGGCGTGGCGCCGCTGCGGCGGGCACACCGGACACAGGCTGCTGCTGCTGCTGCTGCTCCGCTCGTGTACTGATAATGGAGTCGTACACCACCTCCAGTTCATCCAAGGCGCGGACAATGGTCAATGTCAGGGCGACATCCTCGAGAAGCGGCGCACCCGCCAGCCCCGGTGACACCCTGAGCTTCTCCTCATTACTTGCTGTTCGTGTTCTTGCAGAGGGCAGGGAAGCGACAACTACGGTAGCAGCGGCGGCATCTGCATTGTTGCCAACGTCCACCGTGAGCGTTGGTGAGGACACCACCGTCGATTGCGGCGCTGCTGCGGAGCTGGCCGCGTGGCGCTGTTGCACGACCGGCAGCACCGCGACCAGCATGCACCGGTCCCACAAAGGTAACTCGTCCAGCGCATGCAGAGCAACGATGGGCTGGAGGCGGGCCGCATACGTCTCAGAGATGCTGCCAAAGGGCATCCGTCGAGCTTCAAACACGAATGTCATTGGCCTCTGTTGGCGTGTGACCGCATGTGTGCAGTGCTGTGCAGTGTTGTGCTGTGCACGTGTGTGAGGGAGATGCGGAAGAGATGCAAAGCGAGCATGTGCTTGTGCGTCTGCGGGAGACTGCAGCGCTTCAGAAGAAAAGGAGATGGAGATGAGAGAGACCAAAGTGGATGGCGCCTCTGCGTCGTGAGCTGTGTTTAGTGTCTGGTCTACATGTAGCCTGCCGCACCCCCCTTTCTTCCCCTCCTCATCTGCCTAGAAAACGAGGCAACATGCTTGATTCGCTACCGTCAAGCCTGTACGGCCGCTAGAGAGGGACACGGACTGCCAACACGACGGACAAGAGCGGGCGCAACTCTGTGGAGGACCTCCTCTGATCCTTTTTGTGTGGCTGTATTCGCGCTTGTATCGGGGGGGGGGGGGAGGGGCAGGGCACGTGCGCGGAAGGCCCCTCTGCGGTGCCGCTGTTCTTCTCCCCCTTCCGCGAGTGAAACGGCTCGCCCACGTCAGTGGTTACCGCCTTCATGCCACGCAGAGGAGGGAGAGAGGCAGTCGTGATGAGCGCGAGCGCACAAGGACCCACCGAATGAGAGAGAGAGGCCGGAGGAAGGAGTGTTGTCACGCCGGCGTTCCTCCTGTTCCCCCCCCCTGAGCACCCTAAACACATCCCTCTTTCGCATCACAGGTAGTACACCTGCGTGAGAGGCGACGTCGGCCGCGTCACGGGTACCGAGGCAACTGCACCGAGAGAAGAGTTGCGGCAGGGCGGCATCAAGGGCGCTCTGTTCTTCTCTACACGCCGAACGGTTTCCGCCGACTGACACGTCGCCGCGAGGATGAGAGGAGAGTCACAATGCTCGTGCTCCTTGAGTTGGATCACCACTTCCTCGACGGCGTCCTCCTCGTCGCCGCCGGCCGCCGCCTCTGCGTGAGGTAACTCACCGTTGCGGTCCATCGACATGGCGATTGCCTGCCTCGACGTTCCCTGAAGCGGAGAGTCGTGCGAGACAGTGTGCACCGCACTGCGGCTCTTCAAGTTCTTCGTCCATGTCGCCGTGGCTGGCAATGTTGAGACTGATGCCGCTGGCGCAACGGCCTCGTACGCGGCAGGAACCGCAGAGGACGGGAAGATCGCTGAGTCAGCCTCGGGCTCCACCGTGACACTGTCGCAGGCAGACCTCACGGCACTGACGATGTCCCTCCCTTTCAGCGAGGACGACGCCGTTGCGTCGGCGGATGAGGAGGAGGAGGAGGAGCGGGGCGTGTTGTGCAGCTGACGCAACGGCGCCGATAGGAAGGCAGAGGTCGCGGCAATAGCGGCACTTCCCTCGATCGACTCTTTCGCGCGTGATGGTTCGCCGGCTGCGAGGTGCACTTTCCCTGTGAGCGGACTCCCATCGCCTTCGGATTCGTGTTCGTGCAGAACGCATGGGCCTCTCTCGTTCTCTTGGTAGTTGATGTGGCTTCGTGTCTGCCGCTGCTGTTGCGCCGTCGACGATGCGGTCGCCACAGTACCGCACGCTGAGAGCGTCGGCAGGAGGGGAGAGGAAGAGCTCGCGCGGGATGGCGATGTGGACAGGGTCGGTTTCACTGGCGCATCGGGAGGGAATATCTGCCGCGCTAGGAAAGTGTTCATGACGCATCGAGCGTGCTGCTGCTGTCGCTCAATCGTTGACCTGCAGCGTTGCCCACCAGTGCTGCTGCTGCTGCTGTTGCTTCGACTGCTTCTCCCCCTTGGCCACCGTGTGTCGTCGCTAACGCTAACGCTGCTGCCGTCGACACCAACCGCTTCCTCGAGCCTCTCCACGTCGTCGGGCACCACTGCCGTGCGGACTACCGTCCCTGCTGCGAGCGACGCAGTGGAGAAGGGTGACACGCTCACCATCCACCGTTCACTGTCTTCTCGTGCTGTAGAGCTGGTGGGAGTGGCTCGCATACGCCTCGCAGCGACCAATGCTGTGGCAGACTCCGCAGGGGCGGCATTTTCCTCCAGCCTACCGCCATTGTTAGCGGTTGGAATGACCTTGGGGGACTCATCTTCTGCAGCCGCTTCTCGGTTCCTGTATTGAAGGGGCAACGAATGAGGCGTGCGTGCGGCAGGCGATCCGCAGGCGGTGGCGCTGTTCCGGCTTTCTGTTGGGGTGCGCGGCTGCAGCGACTTTGGCAGAGGCTTCTGCAGCCGCCGCGATGAGTCTGCTCCGTGTGAATGACTCACTTCTGCGAGTTCTGCCTCAAGCTCAGCGACGCGGGCGTCTCTCTCCGACAGCGCGACGCGGTACCACCGCAGCTCATCAACACACTCATCATAGCTCTCGCAGAGGGACTTGCACTGCTTGTACAGCTTCTGGGCCATTTCTTTGTACTGGAGAGCCTCATCACGGAGTCGGGAAGCGTCGGCGGCGCTCATGATGACTTCACCAGGCCTGCACCGGTCGTGGGGCTCACTTAACGCAGCGCTGCACGCCGCGCTCGTGCGCCGTAGTCGAGTGTCAGCTGCGGCGCTGATGCCGGGAGCGCTGGCGCACCCACTGAAGGTGTCCTCCTTCCTCACCTCATCCTCGTCGCCTGTAAGTGCCAGCCGTTGATTCGGCGCCGACGCGCTGCGGAAGAGCACGTGGGGAACACGAACCGCGCATGTGCTGCCGCCATGGTGACGGCAGCTGATGCTGTTGTGGTGTGACTGCGAATGGGTGACACACGCATAGAGCTGCGGCTGGTGTTGTCGCTCGCGTTGTTGCACTGGCAGCGCGCGCAGAACGACCTCCGGGTTAACGGCGCTCGCCTCCGCCCCCAGCCGCAGGGAGGAGACTGTCTCGAAGAAGTCGACGGACCGGCTGGAGCAGCACACCAGCAGCACGACGTGCACGGCTGCCGCACTCGATGGTGAACTCGGGGAAGTGGAGGAGGGTGGAGGCGCTGCGGAGAGCTGCGGGACCAGAAAGGGCTCGAGAATTGCCGTTAAAGCGCTGTCCTTGAAGGGGGCATGGCGCAGCGGCGGCCGACGTGTGAGTGTTGTCGCCGCCAACTCTCGAGTGACGGCTATATGGCTCAGGTGTGTCGCCTCATAGAGGGCGCGGAAAACCTTGCGAAGGGCCAGGAGACTTGCATTGATGGACCGTGTCTCGCGTCGCCGCCGTGCTTGTGCCGCCTTCTTGTCTTCCTCGGGAGATGGGCGGAGGAGAGAGCGATGATACGCCGAGTTCGTAGTGGTGGTGGTGCTGATGCTGATACCGCTTTGCTTCGAGGAGACGTCAGATTGCATGGACGTATCCAGTAAGATGCGACTGTGCTGGCTGCTCGCGCGTGACGAGGACGCTGCGCTGGTGGTTGCCTGTGTTCGCCGCTTCGGCTGATGGTGCACCACCTGAGAGGCGCGCACATCGGCTACGTCCACATCGGTGAGCTTGCCGCTCTCTGATCCAGCAAGATCCACAAAAGCTGTCTCGTGCTGCATCATCCACTCGCCTGCCGGACTGTCCGACGCAGCACGCGCGTAGACCTGGACACATAGGACAAGATGACCACGGGAGGAGCTCTGGTTGCGACTGGTGGTGCACGCCTGCCGCAGTGCGAGGAGGGCCTGTAGGACTGCCTGCGCCTCGGTGAAGGTCGTGCATCGTGCCCGCTCCAGTGACCGCAGCACCTTCTGTTTTTCAGTAGCCTTGTATTCAGTCTTGAGAAACCGCGACAGGGTCGGCGACGATACGAACGGCGCGGCCGCTGCTCCAGCGGCGGCAGTGCGGGCCGTCGCTTCCGACACGGAGCTCTCACCACGCGTACACAACAATTCCTCCTGCGCGTACGAGTCAGCGTCGTCTGGCTGTTGCTCACTGCAGTACAGGTGGTGTGCCACCCACACTGGCAGCTGGCGCCGTAGGTCGGAAGACCGCAGGGAGTGGGGCACTGCTGCTGCAGCGTCAGTCGGAGCCTTGGAGCTCAGGCGGCGGCCCGCGCTGCCTCGTGCTGCCCCAGCCGTGCTAGTGGAGTATGGGAAGTCCGACGCCGACAGTACGACGGAGAGCGCAACCAGATCAGTCACCACCTCGCTGTACACCTCAAAGCACGAAAGATCAACAAAGACGTCCTCGGCAGCGCTGCCACTGTCAGTGCCTCCTAGGCGATGCTGCGCTGTGCCGTTCCTTGAGTAGAACACATCGTGCAGGTAGCGAGGCACCACGCCTGCCGAAGGGGACAGTCCCTCGGCGCCAGGCCGCGTGGGGGTCTCGCCAAAGAGGCTGTACGTCTTGCCACTCGCTGTCTGTCCATAGGCGAGGTAAATACGACGTGCCGCCATCGGCACGGGGGCGCTGCCGTCCCACCGCCGCTTCTGCTCGAGTAGGAGCGGCGCCGGCTCCAGCAGACACCGGCACGTGGCGTCATAGAGGTGTTGTTGTTGTTGAGCAGCCATAGCCCCTGATGTTGCTGCCGCGGCTACTGAAGGGAGAAAAACACCATCGCAGGAAAACGACGCCTTGCTAAGAGTGACGGGGTCAGCGAGGCTGACGCGTGTACCGGTGGTGATGGCAGACGCAGCTGCTGTCGTTGCCGCCGCCGAGGAAGGTCCTTCAGCTCGCATAAGAAGAGTGGCCTCAGTTGAGCCCCTAGAGATACAACAATGCCCGCCCGTTGATGTGTTTACACCGAGGATTGCAGCCGACGCCGCCGTGGCAGTGGCGGTGGGGGGGCGGTCCGCTGGCGGCGGAGCAAAGCGGCAGAACACCTTCATGAGCGTGTGTGAGAACCCCTCACTCAGCAGATGCAGGGAGAATTAAGGTCTATCTAGCCGGAGTGCGGTCGTATCTCTGTATACATGTGGGCATATGTGTGGATGTGTATGCATGGACGCCGACATGTACGCATAGGTGCGTGGGGTACGGATCTGAAGGAGGAGAGAGGGGGGGGGGAAGGTGGGAGGTGTACGATGACAGGGTCAGCAGCGGCGACGCCTTTTCATGTGCGCGCTGTCCTTGGCAGTGATAGCGGCCGCCAACGTAAGCCTCTTCGCGCGCGCATGTGTGGGTGTATGTGTGAGCGGTGAGAAAACCACAAAGAAGGAGCAGCAGAGATTGAGAGATCGATGCTGAGATAGGGGAATCGTTTGGAAGCACAGGAAGAGTAGCCCACATCTTTTCCCTCCCTTGCAGCTCTCTCTCCTTCTCTACCGGCGAAAAATATGACGGTGATGGCGGAAGGGAGGGGCGGCGCGTGCGGCATCCATCGCGGCAACGCGGGATCCTCAGTTACGCCCTTTGCTCTTTCTTTGCTCTTGATGGGAGGCCGCGCATGGGCGCCGATGGTCTTCGTACTTCCCATTGTGTAGGTGCTGTGGAGGCATCAAAACACAGCGGTAGTGAGGCAGCTGCATGTCTGCGAGGCAGCGGTACGCAAAGTGGGGTGGTTGGGTGGGAAAGCCTGTCAGCGCCGTTCTCCTGCTTGGTCTCTCTCTCTCTCTCTCTCGCTTCCTTCTCTTTCTCCATCTAAGCATCTCATGGAAAGAGAGGGACACGGGGAGGGGTGGCGTTGCTGGGCTGCCTGCACGCGTCCGGCAGAGTTGGCCTCCGCGTCACGCTTCTCATATGCGCAGTGGCAGCACGGCTGTCTGTCGAGTCCACTTCAGCTGCAGCTGCTTCTCTGCCCCGCCATCCGCAGTCCCACAATCCCCGGAAGGGCGGCGGCACACAAGTTCCCCCACCAGCACTTGGGGGTACGTTAGAGACTGGATGAGGCGGCGCACCGCCAGCAGCACAACTTCCTGAACCTTTTCATTGGACTCATTCATGCACGATCCGCTCGTTGATGCGCTGCCACCGCCGCCACTGCCGCTACTGTACATCCCGGACCGCAGGTGAAGTGGCGGACGTGCGGCTGCGCTGTACGAGTCACGTCCTTCCTCAATGCTGGTGCCATGGACGGCAGTCGCTTCATTGCGTGACGTGTGGATTGCGGTGAAAGCCGTCGCCGCCGCCGCTCCCGAGTGAACGTCGCCGCCACCACCACCGCTGGCACGCATGCTCCAGCCGCCGTGGTGACCACTGACCTCCGATGCCGACACGCCCCCGTTGGTGTCGGGCATCGCCTTCACCATTGCAGTAAAGAGCGGCGCTGTAGGGAAGCTCAGCTCCACGCGTGCCCCATGGAATGCGGCATAGAGGTGGCCGGTAAAGATGACGCGACGCACAGCAACGGAGCAGTTCAGTGTGAGGACGTCCGGCGGCACGCACAGAGAGACGGGGAGGAGAGCTCCGAGGGGGAGGCAGCAGCCAAGACGCACGTGAAACCGCTGATCTTCGTAGAGCAGGGGTACCGCGAAGCAGCGGAGTGGGGATGTCACTGGTGCCTGTGGGAGCGCAAAGGACCGCCGCAAGGACAGCTGTGAGGCTGGCGCGGCAAGAGTGGGTGGCATCATGTGACGGCTGTCGCTGTAGGGCTGCTCCACGGAGATGACATCTCCCTCCACACGGGGGAGAACAACACCATGCTGAGCGCCTGCATTGCTGGCGCCGCCACCTCCAACGGCGTGCAAGGGGCAGCTGGGGGTGTAGTCTGCAATAGAGACACCCGCCACCGCATCGCCGAGACGCGCGGCCCTGGCAGGGCCGCGCGTCGTCCCAGAAGAAATCGTATCGGTGGTTGCGGTGCTGAGATTCGCTACAGATGACGCGAGGAGGGTGCTGGTGGTGTCGAGGGCGGTGCGCACGCCCACCTGCTGATGGTGGTAGCCAAAACCAGTTGCTGATGTAACCAAACCAGGTGAACCGGGAGTAGCAGCAGTCGCTGCACGTCTGGCTGGCGGTGCTGCTCTTGTCGGTATGGCGGAGCATCCGGAGGCATCACCAGCTCCGTGCTGGAAGTTCAATGCGGGGCGGCGGACTTCACGGGGCGCGCACCCAAGGAGCCCTGAACCTAGCTCTAGCAACTGGATACGCAGGAGCGGCTTGCGAGGTGCTGTAAGCAGCGATGCAGCAGATTGTGACGAGGTTCGGCCCAGCAGCGGCGATAATTGGGTAGCGCTTGCGGATTGGGGCGCCGCGGCACAGGCCTGCGCCTCACGTGCCCGCATGCGGTTCTCGTAGCCCGCGTTCACGCTGTCCAACAGTTTCTCTGCGTCGTAGAGGAGGCGGTCCGTCCACACCTCCGGCTTCGTTGTGCCACCGCCGAGGCACAGAAAGGCAGCACAGCGGAGGAGCACGTTCACCCAATACGCGCTCTCCTTCCGCAGCGGGGTTGGCGGGACCGCCGCAGCTGCAGCCGCGCCGCGGCGTAGACGGCGACGAAAGCGACGAGAGGAGTCAACGCTGGCAGCCGTGGCACTACCCGCCGAGGAGAGCGGGGCAGCGGCCGCAGATGAGGAGTGCTCACCGACGCGTGTGCCAGCGCCACTCACACTATAGTCGACCTCCTTTCCACTGATTGGCCCACTCGCGTCGCTGGAGTAGTAGTAGCCCCGCTCGCGCAGTCGGCGCTTGCCGTACACCTCGCGAGGGCTATAGTGAAGTCCGTTGATGAGAATCCAGCGGTAGGCAACGCCGAGCATCGTGTCCTCCGCCAGAGAGACACAACAAGTGATCAACGTGTAGAGGGGCAGTTCCTGCGGTGGAAGGAGCGGGTGGTAAGCATGGCAGTGCTCTGCCCCGTCGCTGACGGCTCCAGGGTGACCGGCCCCCGCCATTGCGGAGAACCCGTCACCCGCTGACTCTGCTGCCGTCAAACCCGGTTCCTCCGACTCCACCGGCAGGTTCAGGAATGCAAAGTACCCCAGCGCGGCGCAGAGTGCGATGCTCACAAGGAGTTCCAGCAGTAGGTGCAGCATCTTTCCCAAAGGCGCGTATGCTCGTCTGTGAGTACGCAGTAAACCAAAGTTTGGTCTCCGCCGCCTAAGTGGTGCGTGGATATCCGCGGATGTGCACACTGATGCAGGACGCCGCGGTGGGGGGGGGGGAAAGGGGGCTTGACACAACGCCTCTTTGCCTCGCCGACACCCACACACGCACACCCTGCAGCACCCCAAGTCCCACTTGGCTGCGTTCGCTAGATGCCACAACGGTTTCTCTGTTGTTGCTGCTGCTTTATTTCCTCTTAATCCTCAACCCGGTTGCGTTTCGTCCGAGTGAAGCAGGAGTTCGCTCTTGATGTGCATACACATGTGTGTGTGTGTGTGTGTGGGGTGGGGGGGGGGGAGGAGAGAGAGGGGAGGGAGTGCAGGAGTCAGGCACGAAGAACATTTGGCCACCCTGCTGGGCGCTGGAAAGCGGCAGGCTTTGTTGCGCCGCTTTGTGGGGGGAGGGGGAGAGGAAGGACCCCTCGTTGTGTCACCCCTCCTCGGGAATGAAGTTGTGGCTAACGCACAGACGTACCCACTCTCGGTTCAGAGGTGGAGACGAGGGGAGAAGGGGTGCTGATGGGGATGGG